>NC_030442.2:5990000-5992500 GCF_001660625.3 Ictalurus punctatus | reverse complement strand
AGTGGGAGATGGAGGTGTAATCTGGACAGTCTATATAGTCCGTGAAGTCAGGAGAGTGTTAATAAATGCAAGAACAAATCCTTATAAACAGCTGAAGGGTCTCGATAATCTGGTTTAGTGATATATGATGTCCTTATACACTTTGAACACATTTGTACACAAAATGTAAACATGCACAACAATACAGTGTGTGTGTGGGTAGGAGATCGTGTCTGTATGTATATGTGCTCATAAAGTTGCTAATCTGTGTGTGTGTGTGTGTATGTGTGTGTGGTACCTGTGTGAGAGGTATACATACACTGTGTTTAACGCCAGCACGCCTGATTCTCTCCAAAGCGGCCTGACCCTTTAGAGCTCTGCGATGCCGTGCGGGCTAACCCACGCAAGGCATGATGGGAAACAGAAGGACAAAGGGCGCATGTTGCAGGATGATGGGAAGCAGGAGAAGAATGTGACACGGAAGGAAATTAAGAATAGGGAAGAAAAAAGGTAAGGAGATAGAAGGACATGAAGCATTTCAGAAGCCAAGAGCTTCACTTTAACCCCAACCACAATGCACAATTAAGAATCTTGCTGCTTGTATGAAATGGAGCACTAAATGGAAAAGGGAAAGAGAAGGAAAATCAAGCAAGAAGAATGGGAAAGAAAAGTCACAGTAGAGTCCAGTCGTACACTTACTTCCCGAATGTTCCGAGAGCCTGATTCCCTGAATGATGGTTTACACCTGAAGTTGATCTACAAAAGACACAGTATATTAAAATTATTAACATTTTATATCAATACACAGAGTTGACCCTGAATCTTCAAAGGAAACCTCATAATTGACCAACCAACCAGCTGTATAATATATATTTATGATACCATGGAAAAAAAAAAAGATATATATAAGTATACAAAGCTGTTTTTCTTTGCAAATGAATATTATTAATTCTTTAAAAGAAATTCAGATATTCCAGTGTTCTGATTTTGAACTAATCATGGCCATGACAAATCATACATGAAGAAATACATACCGGTAATCAAAGGGGTTCACACAGTGGTTTTCTTTTCCAATCTTTATGTTTGTTAGTAAACTGTGATTATATTGGAAACCTCTCTATAATCAAGCTCAATTTCACCTTTATGTTATCCACAAGCCCCGTGACATTCACCATGCAAATCAACTGATTAGCTGCAAAACCACCAGTAAGCACTTTTAAGCAATCAGATAACTCCGATCACGCTGAAGGACAGGAGCATCCACCCTTTCAGAGGTGCAGCGAGAAGGAAAACAGAGAGTGTTCAGCAGGACATAAACTGAGACATATCGACCATTACCCTACTGTGCTTTATTGCTGCACTGGCAAATGATTTTATCCCTAAGTAATAATCCCAGCACTAATGCATTCAGTGAACAACTTTCAGCAGGAACCCAGCATGCCTCTGAAATCCATTTACTTTGATTGATAATGGCACTGAGCTTTACTGGATTTCCAGTTTAATGCATTAGTGAGTTTTGAATACTGGTAATTTTTTCCTTTGCTATTGTACAGAGACCCTGAGTGAGAAAAAATGTTATTATGACAAAAGTTATTATGCTATTAAAAGTTATTATGACAAAAAGGGTTATCTTTAGGCTCAGTAAACCAAAAAATCTTTTAACCAAAACAAAAAAAAAGTTCAACAAATTTGTTCGAGCTAATATGTGTGGCAGCTTGGGAAAACCCTCGGTGACTTTTTCACATTTTCATCATTTAAACGTGTTAAAACTTTGCACAGAGTGTGTAAGTGATCTTCCCTGTTTTGATGATGGATCAGATTACAAACTAAACTGATTAGGCTAATGTCCATTTCACTAGCAGTATGGTAAGTACCTATTCAACAACTTGATCAAAGTGTGACACTCACTGTGTGAGGAGATAATACTAGAAGAAGGTTTTCGAGATTGTTTAAGTGAATTGACTGCATTCGCAACATGATCTTTGCAGGCAGACACCAAGGCAAGGTTAAACTAGTGGATGTGATCAAATACATCATTAGCAGAAACTTAGATTTTGGTCAAAACCAGGGCTTACCGCTTTTTTTAGCTGTTTTTTTTAAGCTGTTTTCCTGAATTAAGCCACGGTGACATCTGATGAATTTTCCCAGACTGACACACACATATTTAAACCAGTACTGACATTGGCTATTAAAAGTATCTCTATAACTCCCTGCACAACCCCTGTGTTATCTCATAACGCTTCAGAACTCATCAGGTCAGAGAGTCTCAGTTTCTGTTCAGACTGGAGGATGTGAGTAACTGATCCTTTAATCCCAGCCTGGTCTCGCACTCAGAAGGATTCTTTATGCTACTAGGGGAAAGCAGGAGCCACAGCCCTATAGGGTGTTATACAAAATCAGAGAGAGAGAGAGAGAGAGGGAGAGAGAGAGAGAGAGAGAGAGGGAGAGGGAGCGAGAGAGGGAGAGAGAGAGAGAGAGAGAGAGAGAGAGAGAGGGAGAGGGAGCGAGAGAGAGAGAGAGA
>NC_030442.2:5965000-5987500 GCF_001660625.3 Ictalurus punctatus | reverse complement strand
AGATTGCCTCTCTCTCTATATATATATATAAATTATATATATATATATAAATTATATATATATATATAAATTATATATATATATATATATATATATATATATATATATATATATATATATATATATATATATATATATATATATTTTTTTTTTTTTTTTCAAACTTATAAAGTCCCAAGTCACATTTAAGCATGTAAATTAACATTCACAAATGCATGAAATATTGCAGCTGCATGTCAATATCTATTTTAGACTCCAGGAAATGAAGTACACACAGAGGTGAGAGTAACTGCATATAGATGCAAGTCAAAATCAAACACCTTCCTCTACAGAGAGCAAAATAAGGTTGATGACATTTATTAACAAGTATGCTAGAAACATAAAATCCCGATGCCAGCTCTTCACTGCAGTCTGATATGGACGTGCTAAATTGATTGCTAGTTGGGAATCTTTTTAGACATGTAATTAAGATAGATAATTAACTTGTTAGTTACTAAATGTTACCAAGCTAACAGTAGAGCTTTTTCACATAGCAGGTTAGTTCTCTAGTGAGTTCCATCTCATCTCAGCGGGTATCGTATCTTCTTTTCCACCAGCTGTCTGAGAGCTGGGTTAAGCGCAGAGAGGAAACAGAAATCTAACTGGATATTATCAAGTAAGAACCTGGCGAACCCAGCGTTAATCTCCTCCCATCCCCTCTTCCCTCATTCTTCGCTTGTTTCATTCCTAAATGCTGATCTGTTTCTCATCCTCAGTCTGCCTCTTTCTGTGGGCTTTTTCTTCTTCACTTCCCTTGTACCAGCATCTCTTTTTCTCTTTCTCTCAGCATATTAAGTTTGGAATTAGAAAGGAGTTGGTTGCTGAAACACACACACACACACACATATATGTACAAACTTGCACACGCACCAGTGTCCTTGCGTAGCAGTGCTGTTCTCCGACATAACAGAAATCCCCAGAGACGTTGGTCTCGAACCAGATGTGCTCTCCATACAGTGCTGACTCCTGCACACAAACACAAATACACAATTTCGATATTTCAACCCAGTGATACTCCACAGCATGACTGGGCTTGTTTTCTGGACTCAAGGCGGCCTGCATGCTCAAAGACTCAGTTATTTGGTTGAGTGTAAAAGCCATTTTCGCAGGTATGGACCATACACACTTCTCGTCCCCCTAAAAACGGTGAATCGAGTTTTGCTTCAACTGAACTCGGGTGTGAGAAGCGCTACATGTGAAAATGAAACTACTTCATGGCTGGGAATTAGATAACATGGCAGCATGATGTTATCTAGTGGTTTCGAGGTAAAAGTAAACTACATACTACATCAGTTAAAAAAATATCTACACATTGACTACGTTTACATGGACAGCAGTAATCTATTTATTGACCTTATTCTGAATAAGACAATATTCTGATAAAGGTGTTTACGTGAGTCGCTTTTAGAATACTCCTTTCATGTTCTTGTTTCACATATTGTAGAACATAGATGGATTAACAGCACACGTCATTACGTCCCCACGCCACGATGTCCGACGTCCCTCCAGAATTTCACGCATCTACATACAGTTCGTCTTCGTTATGGAACCGTATACAGTTTTGGGCGTTTTTATTTTTAATTTTTACGAACGTTTCAAGTGCAGTTAATTATTTGTCATGCTGTACGTGCAAATAGACGACTGCTTGAAGCCGTGGGCTGCGTCCCAAACCGCGTACTTACCGTCTATATAGTAGCTGAGATACATGTATTTCTCCTACTAGATAGCAGGTAAACACGCGGTTTCGAACGCAGCCGTGCTTTCTTGTTTGCCATAAAACAGTTGAGCACCGCCGTTTGTGATCGTGTCCTGTCGCAAAATGCGGTGAAAACTCCCACACGACGTTAACAGTGTGACTAAGGTGTGTACATGTCTGTAATGCAGGTTGATAATGCGACTAAAACAGGAATACTCTACATGGCTTAATTCATTTAGTGTTTACTTCGAGTATGACTTTAAATAATATTTACCAAGGGTGCCAATATTAGTGGAGGGCACTGCACTGTAGTTAAATGACCCGAGTCAGGAGCCACTGTTCTAATAAACCGCTTTTAATTTATTTATGTTAAAAGAATATTTACTGTACATTGCGAATCATTTTAATCTGAATGTAATGAGATGAAATGAAAGTGTTAAAAATGACTTGCCTCTATAAAGCTGAAACAAAGAGTTTACTTCCATCACATCCATTAACACATATTAGACTATTATTATCCCAAATGGCTTATTTATATTTCTATAAAAAATTGCTAATATTGATAATGTTATTGAAGCAACTATTATGAAGGGACAATATATTTATGCATTAGGTTACATTTCATCAGCAGAGACTGGGAAACTGGTCAGGAGCAAAATACAGGGCGCAATCGTAGAAGAAGAACCTTTCCACTCTAAATGAGACTTGAGGCTGGAGCAGATATTCAACAGGACAGTAGCTTACTACCAAAGCTACACTGGAATGGTTCACAATCAAGAAACTGGAAGTATTTGAATGGTTCTGTCACATCCCAGACTGCAATCTGACCGGGAATGTGTAACAGCACTCGATGGTCTCCATCCAAATCGACAACTAAATGTGAAGATGTTCAAGACAGTGATCGACTGTACTGATACACAGGTACTGCATGGGAATATCATAATTTACAGTGGTGCTTGAAAGTTTGAACCCTTCAGAATTTTCTATATTTCTGCATAAACATGAACTAAATCATCAGATTTTCACACAAGTCCTAAAAGTAGACAGAGAGAACCCAATTAAACAAATGAGACAAAATATTATACTTGGTCATTTATTTATTGAGGAAAATGATCCAGTATTATATATCTGTGAGTGGCAAAAGTATGTGAATGTGAGGAAAACCACCAAGATCCCAGAGTTGAAGCTGTTCTGTACTGAGGAACGGGCTAAAATGGAGGACCAAGCCGATGTGCAGGACTGATCAACACTTACTGGAAACGTTTAGTTGCAGTTATTGCTGCACAAAGGGGGTCACACCAGATACTGAAAGCAAAGGTTCACATACTTTTGCCACTCACAGATACGACAAATATCTGAATAACAGATCATTTCCCTCAATAAATAATTCCCCAAGTATAATATTTTTCTCTCATTTGTTTAACTGTGTTCTCTTTATCTGCTTTTAGGGCTTGTATTTATGCAGACATGTAGAAAATTCTAAAGGGTTCACAAACTTTCAAGCACCACCGTACATTTTATAATACTCATTTACTAAATTACACATAGTATAAAATAAAAACAGATGACTTAGAGGAACAGATAAGTCCATTTCTAGATAGTAAGATAATAAGGGTTAACTCTGGGTACGCTCCACTTTGCACGGTTGTGTGACCTGGGAAAGCCCTGCATATTATGAGAGTTTGACATTTTCTACTGTACACAGTTCAGATAACTGCAGGCTGCAGACCTATATATAGCAAAATACAACGTTACATTTAAAGATTCAAACTTCACTGTGGCACACGATCTTAATCTGATTACTGCTTGAACTGATTAAGCTAATGTGTGTTTCTTAACTATCTGAGAACTTGATCAGAGTGGGACATTCACTGTGTGAGGAAATCATACTCAGCTAATGAGGTATACAGACAGATTGTTTATACCACAGTGCGTGTTAACTGGCTCCTTATCTCACATGACCTCTGCAGGCAGAAAGCCAAAGCAAGATTAAAAAGTAAATAAAACTTTTGCATGTCATTTTGGTGAAATGTATTTATAGATTCTGAAGATAGTGCATATGTGAGTGTGCCCTGCGATGGATTGGCACTAGGGATGCACCGAAATGAAAATTCTTGGCCGAAGCTAAAGAAAAACTTGGCCGAAAGCCGAAGACTGAACACGTTTTTTCCATTTATTTTGCCATTTTTTTCACCATTGCATAAATTAAATAGTCAAAATGTGTTTTTTACTAGTTTGTCTTGCTTTTCAAAGAAAAAATCAATTACAAAAACTACAATTTCAAAATATTTATTTAACACTGAACATTTTTTTCCATTCCAGAAGGCATCGGCTACCAACAAGGCACAATATAACTTTAAATAAATAAATGAGTAAAATAAAAATATTTTGATGTGGTCATCTTTGAGCCCCCTTGAATAGCTGATGTTAGGCCTATAACTGACTGCTGAAAGAATGGAACACTCTGTAGCCTACAACTAAAAAGTGCATTAAAAAGTGCATTGACAAGAGTGCAGAAAATGGTTCTATACGGCTGATTATATTGGGGATGTATACCGCTCGCGTCCCTGTACACTTCGCGGAGTATTATAGCAGATACTGGATTTGTCTGCCTGCCCTTAAATAAATACGTCTTTACCTGCTTCTGTACTCTACTCCCTTACGTCTCGCGACGTGACAGAAACAAAACAAACGCACGTGTCCACAGCTCGTGCATGCACGCGCGCCCCCTCATCGAGGTCGTGACATTCGCGCGTCTCACTCTTGTTGCTAGGCTATTTGGTCGTGTCATCAAACACGTCATTGTTCGATCAAATTTATTCGGCCTTTTCACTTATTATAATTTTGGTTGCCGAACATTTGGTGCATCCCTAATTGGCCCCCTGTCCAGGGTGTACCCCGCCTTGTGCCCGATGCTCCCTGGGATAGGTTCTAGGTTCCCCGTGACCCTGAAAAGGATAAGCGGTATAGAAGATGGATGGATGGATTGCCAGGCACATGATGTGCAAAATTATGTAGCCTGTCGTTAGTGTACTCTACATTAGTGTGCTGGTAACATGACGCATCACTGTGTGCGGTAACAGAAGTCCACCTCATTGTTTATTATGCCATTTGGCTAAGTGTGTGTGGTGTGTTAACTCACGCTCCAGTCCACAGTGCTGCGTATCTCTCTGTCCGAGTCACACTTGGCCAGTAGTGAACAGCTGGGTTGAGACGGCAGGTGCTGGAGCCCTGACTTAGCTATGGCCTTCCTGTGCACACAAAGAGAAAGAAACAAAAAGAGATGATCAACAGCCGATCAGATCAGAAATATATTCATCTAATTAGAAACTGAATACTTGAGAGAGAATGTGGGGCAAAAGTATACACAACTACACAAGAACTATGTACATTTGTGTGTGTGTGTGGTAAGTATACAGCAAGGATTGTTCCTGATATCCTGAAAAACACCTTCACCTTCTACCAACAACAAATATCTACCTTCAGATCTTCACACACACACACACACACACACACACACACACACACACACACACACACACACACACACAAAATACTTAAACCTTCACATACGAGAGGAACCCACTCCATGTGTCCGTCTCTGGATTGTAGTACATCCCCTGCCACCAGGGGGAGCTCATGCTGTAGGCCCGAGCTGCCATAGAGCTCCGCCTCCCTGCCCGTGCAGGCCCCACCCCCACATTTGCTGCCCTCCATGCCTGGCTGTTTCTCCGGTAACGCCCGTACAGCCCGTAGTAGCCAGGGCCACGATACACGGCCTCAGCTGGAAGCAAGTGGGAGGAGTTTCGGCGTAAACAGCGTGGCGCACGGATGAAGGGGCGGGGCTGAATGCTCTCGGCTATTAACAGACTCTGAGGTAACCACGATGCACAGCATTCAACCTCTGATTCTTCAGGCTCCTCCCAGCTGCTGTTGCTCTCCGAGTCTGAGGCAGAGGCCTGTCCTCCCTCACTTCCTTCGCCCATTTCCTTCTTTTCACTCATTTGGATGACGCTAGCAAGCAAAAGAGATGGGCCGAGCAGCTGAGCAGAAATGCTGCAGTGTTTCTCCTTGGCTGCGTTTTTTTGGGTGTCAGCACTGCTTTTTTGGACCACAACATTTGCCTGAAGTTGGACGCTGGACCTACGTCTCTGCATGAGGTCTACAGAGGGCAGGCCGGCGCTCGAACGCCGCCGCACTTTACTTGCTGGCACTGCCATGCTGGTGCGCCGACGCCTGACTGCCTCGCGGCATTTCCCACGGAAATGACGGCGGAAAAATGTGTCCATTGTTCTGAGGGTAAAAGGATGCTATGCACCAAGACTGGTCCCTACTAAATAGGGCTCTGTGGGAGGGGAGAGCGAATCAGTCAGTATATAGCGTGCACACACACACACACACACACACACACACACACACACACACACACACACACACACGGAATGCAGTGCTGCTCTTTAAGGCCACATTCTGATGATCAGCGTTTTGGTCACCAATAAGGTGACTCATTTAAAAGTGATTTAAATGTGGTGCTACTTCATCAAGACATGTTTAAAATCACTGATCATTCATAGTCCTTTGCAGAAGGTGGGAGAACACACATTTTTGCTACGTCACGTATAAGGCCTCATCTTATTGGTTGTGCTTTGAAAAGTTTGCGTAATCTGGGTCAGGTTTGAATTTGAGTGAATGTCGCATGCAGTGCCAAAGCAACATGACACCGATCTCTCCACAGGGAAACAGTGGCTTCACTGGCACAGGGAGCTCAGTGATTAAGCCGTTGGACTACTGATTTTGAGTTCAATTCCCTTGAGCAAAGCCCTTAGCCATCAACTGCTCAGCTGAAGTAAAGGAGATAAATCTAAGTCACTGTGGATAAGGGCGTCTGTCAAATGCCGTAAATGTAAACTGCTTGCCACTGATCTTCTACAGTATATGCACCAACCTCAAATTCCAACATCATCCTGTCTCGGAGAGGCAAAGCTGCCTGAGCAACTGGACATCAAGATCAAGAACCACAAAACACACTGAACAGTTCCTAATTAGGTCCTCAATGGAGAAACTTGATCAAATTATCTGCTACAGACATCTAAATTGCAGAGTTTCCTAATGTCTGACTAAACCCTAATCAGGTGCAACACGACCTCGCTGTGTACAGAAACTGATCCGAGATCGCCACAACTCCACAATACAGTGCTGTTCACCTGGCCAGGTAAGCTTACCTGGAGAAAGTGAGGCTGATTTCTGGTTGTGTTTGGTCAATACCGAACCAACACACACACACACACACACATACTATCTGTAAGCTATTTATAACTACTGCTGCTGTTGCCCTGAGAGATCTACATAGACAGGTAGAGCAAGGTAGCAGGTGAGACCCACTCTACCATAGCAGGTAGAGTGGGTCTCAGCGCTGGGCCACGTATATTTTATCTATTTATTTGGAGTCTCGAACACATTAAATGGATTAAAGACCTGTGTAAGTTGTTATCCTCATCATTATCAGTTTATTTCAGTAGAAACTAGAGGTCAACTGATTGATACGTTTTATCGATTAATCAGCACAGACAACCGGTTGCTAGAACTATCGGTTATCTGCAAAAATCCACACCTATAGTTTTTCCCGGTTCTGCTGTCGGTAAGAGAGCGGCCTCTAGAGGTGACATAAAAACTGACACTGACAAATTTTGTTGTGTTATTTGTTGTGTTTTTTTTATTATTATTATTCATTTTGGATGTCTCTATTTGTATTTGTTATTTGGAGTGTTACTTTTTGGTTCCGTTAATTTATGTATATCTTTTATATTTATTAATAGTTTAATATTTATTAATAGTTAATATATATTAATATTTATTTCATTTAAAATAGTACAGTATATTTTCATGGTACACTCAGTGCTGTTTATTTTTGTAATAAAAGTTCAGCAATACTTTAACTTGAGTGTTATGTTTTCATTCAGTATCAATTTTAAAAACTAGCAGTTGATTAATCGGTTATCAGCAGGTACTACCCAACTTACTTACTGGTAAAATCGACTAACGGTCAACCTCTAACAGAAACAATGCCGTATTAAAACGAGTGCATTTATATAAACCTGTGATTTACCTAAAGCTGGAACTACGGTCAGAGTTGCTGTGATACAAAATTTATCAACACCATCTGACCAATCAGAATCGAGAATGCAACAGTGCTGAATGTCATTTTCAATTCCAAAAGAAGTCTTTTTTTTTTTTTTTGTAGACAAAATGTCAAAAGCAGAACCACTGAAGAACTGAAGAGTAGCTATTAATACGAGGTAACTTAACTGTGTGTGTGTGTATAAATATGTGAGCAAGTGAGAAACTAATCTTTAGCACAGTTCACAGTTTCTCATAGCACTTGTGACCAGCTTTCTGTTGCACACACTAATTAAAGGTCATTCAATGCACAAACACGTCGTTAACTGAGGCGCTTGTATCAGTGTGTGGTTTTATAGACTACATATTCTCACAGAAGCAATACCCAGACTAGGGGAATGCATGCCTGTGTGTACATAAATGTGTGCAAATGGTTTTATGCACCCTGCAATAGTGAAGAAAACATCCTCCATAAACACTCATTAAATATTACACATCAAGTATCAAATAAAGACTATATTATTCTTGGAGTCTTGAAGTCAGCAAAATATAGATTGTTAATGAACTGCCTCACTAAAGGAGGTCATAGCAGATGAAACCGTTTCATTAGGCTCATTTAAAGCTCTGAAAATGTCTCATTAGTAGTTCTTAAGCAATATCTAACAAAGGTTATGCACTATACTGACTGATGAAATTCACACACAGTATCAATATGAACAGACAGACCCCTTTGAAAGTATTGGAACAGCAAGGCCAATTCTATGGTTTTTACTATACACTGAAGACATCTGTGTTCGAGATCAAAAGATGAAAATGACACAATAGATCAAAATGTTAGCTTTCATTTCCGCACAATTGCATCTAGATGTGTCATTATTGGAGCATGTGATTGATAGGTGTTTCTTGCTGCCCAGGTGTGCCCTGTTAAATTGATTGTTTAAAGAATTAGCTCTGAATGTCTACTCTTGGTTTGAGCCCTGGGTTTCACATCTATGGGAGAAAAGCAAGCCATTTTGAAGCTGAGAAAAGGGGGAAAGTTAATCAGAGCCACTGCACAAGCATTGTGCATAGCCAATACAACAATTTGGAATGTCCTGAAAAAGAAAGAAACCACTGGTGTACTAATGACCAAACACAGAACAGGTCGGCCAAGGAAAACAACAACAGTTGGTAAATGGCGCACTTATATAGCGCTTTTATCCAAAATGCTTTACACTGTGTCTCATTCACCCATTCACACACACACACACATACCAATGGTAGCAGAGCTGCTATGCAAGGCACTAACTTGCCATCGGGAGCAACTTTGGGTTCAGTGTCTTGCCCAAGGACACTTAGGCATGTGGAGTCATTTGGAGTCATGTGGACCGGGAATCGAACCGCCAACCCTACGCTTAGTGGACAACCCACTCCACCGCCTGAGCCACAGCCGCCCCGGCTGTGCCCGCCTGTGCCACAGCCGCCCCGGCCCACAGCCGATGAAGAAAGAAAGGACCTGCTCATGATCCAAAACACTGAAGCTCATCAGTCAATCATGGTGGAGGTAGTGTCATGGGCTTGCACGGCTGCTTCTGGAACAGTCTCACTAATCTTTATTGATGCAACTCATGACTGTAGCAGCAGAATGAATTCAGAAGTCACCAGAAACAATCTGTCTGCCAATTTACAGAGAAATGCATCCAGTCTTATTGGGAGGAAGTTCATTCAGCAAGACAACGATAGAAAACACACTGAGAACTCAACAAAGAACTTCATCGGGGGGAAAAAACTGGAAGGTCTTAGACTGGCCGAATCCATCACCAGACCTTAATCCAATTGAGCAGAATTTCACCTCCTGAGGAGGAGACTGAAGGGAGAAACCCGCAAAAACTAACAACAACTGAAAGCAATTATGGTAAAGCCTGGAAAAGCATCACAAAAGAAGAATGGAACAGTTTGGTGATGTCAGAATTGGCTTTGCCGTTCCAGTGCTTTTAGAAGGGACTGTATGCATAACATGTTACAATAAACGCATCCGCCTGTCTCTGTGACTGTACGACAGGGTTTCCTGTTCTCCATAGGGTATAAACAACGAGACTACATTCCTTACACAAATACCATGATGTTGTCACGGTTCTTCAAAACACCCCCACACATACTCAACAGTGTGAGCATATCCAGTAGGCGTTAAACTATACAGAAGACAAACACACATACACACAGTTACAAGCTCCTGTTTTACACACAAACTCATTCACAATATGAGCATTTATTTGTGAATCAGAATTTTAACAATAACAACTACAACTTTTCAGACTTCCCCATGTTGGAAATCATGGTACACTTTACTTGTCTGTCCAGTCATCTTTAAACACTGTGTTTTCACCATCATCCTTTTTTTGTGTTTTTAACAACTCATGTCGTCACTTCACTAATCAAACTGTGAAAACTCTTTCCCTCTCCTCTGAGATGTACTTGGGTAAATTATTTACATAAATGCAACGAGCTGAGACAGAAGCCATGATGGTTCATGTTAAAAAAAAGTTTAAATTAAAAACACCAGGCATTTTTTCCACATGTTTTTCAGTTCTTCTGATTATAATAGCAATAAGATACTTTGCTGTGGTCCAGCAATTGATGACACTGGCTTGGACATTTTTCTTTGTTAAAGTGCACTTATTATGGTTTTTCAGATATTACCCTGCATGTAGTATGCTATATCGCTGGTTGTGAATGTAAAAAATCTGCAAAGTTTCAAAAATCAAAGCGCACGACAAACAGAGTTACTGACTCCCAAAAGAAGGAAACGATTCTGAACAGCTGAAAGGAGTCGTCAGTAACTCCAGATTAGTTGATCGTACTCTAAGTTTGTTTTTCTTTTCTACACTATGTATGCATGTATGTGTGTTTATGTAGGTATAACAAAAAATGAGAATGGTATTGTTTCTGTGTGACAGGAAGTATGTTTTCTTTCTCAATAAAAATATTTTTTTTTTATTAAAAAAAAAAAAATTCAAATCAACACCTTCTGACCAATCAGAATTGTGAATTAAACAGTGTACAAAAAAGAGACTAAGTTTACCTTAAAATGAATCAGTGGATTTTGTTTTTAAATAAAATGATAAAGTGACTAATTGTGAAAATCTAATCTTTTTTACATCATCATACGTCCCTGAGTAATGTTTAAAAGCAGAGCTATTTAAGTAGAGCAATATATCTCAGGACCCTGAGTGTCCTCTTCAATCAGAGAGAAAACAAGCTTGAACTTGGTTCCCTTGGTAATATTAGTGCTCTACAAACAGCCTTTGCTGCATCATGAATGTTTATATGTATACAGGATGCGATGTGTTCATGCAGTACGACAGACACAGATTATGTTTGTGAGGATGACGGATGTATAAATGCATATATACTGTATACTTCAGATGCAGTAAGGCTGTCTGGATGAAATGATTAAGTATGTGAAATGTGTAATATTTCCATATGTGATGGTTATATCTATGAGCTTGGGCTGTTTATATGAAACTTAATACAAAATGTCCTCCTTGAAGGCAAGGAAGACTGCAAGCTAACCTTTAATGGTTCTACTGGGGTTTTCCTATATCCTACCTATATCCTGCGTCCTGTATAATGCAGGTGGTTATATTCTGCGTCCTTCATAGTGCAGAAGGTTCTTTTAGCCAGTACAGATTCAGTACAGTTTCAGACATTTCATACAATAGGCTTTAGTGTCTCTGTCCAACTTTGAACAGAATTCTTTCTAATAGTCTGTAAGATTTCTAGACACAATTCGGAATCACTTTACAGTTACCAAAACATTAGAAGTAATTTAACATTAAAGTAGACTTAGTGTGATTGAGAGCAGCAGTGGCTCATGACAGTAGGTTTTGGTGGGGCAGGACAACATTATTAAAAACAACAACAGCAGCAGCTTCAAGTGCTATTACACTTATGTTATAAGCTACTATCTAGTGATTTTATTTATTTATTATTTTAGAGTAACCCTGTAAAAGGCAGTTGAGAGTCGACAACATACAGTCTAGTAGCTTGCTTTCATCGGTTTTAGACACACAGTACTGTGCAAAAGTGTAAAGATTTAAGGAAAAAAAATATTACATTTCTCATCAAAACGTGATGGCATTGCGTCCGCTAAATCGAGTTTCAACAAGTTTCTAATTACAAGATTGAATTATGTAAAGTGATCATGACCAATTCACACAGTGTGGGTACTATAACTATAGTATTTAAATTAACATGGCTAAACCGTGTGCGCGCTAGAATAGCACAGCGCTAATGTGGTTTCTGTATTTTCACAGCGACCGGGGTTCAATTCTCAGCTTAGGTACGAGTGAGGATTCAATGAACATTTTTTCCTCCCAGTGTAGAAAGTCGATTCGTGTGTGCATGTGAAAATATGAATTTCCTTTATTATTATTTTCCAACAGCAGCACAGCCTAAAGTGTTTTACTCCTCTTATTCCTTTTTTTATTTTTCTTGGTATTTTCTTATTGTGAAAAGTGTCTTGAGAAGCTGCTTTAAAAGGTGCTATATAAAAAGTTTATTATTATTATTAAACCCCAGTAATCTGCCAATTATTTAATGTGCTTTTTTTTATTTACTAAAGAAGTACTGTTATCACTTATATAAACATTCCTAACAACAGTCATTCTCTTGAAGTTTTCTTTTGATGTTAAGACACAAAAAGCTACAAATGCTGACCACGACCCTCATTCTAACCTTCACTGCTTGTAACTTTCATAGGAGTTGGCTTGTGTCATTTCAACATTGTCGAATTAAAGTGCATTTTAACTTCCAGAGCCACCGCTGCATATGACCAAGGCGAAAGGTATTTTATTAAAGAGAGCCTTTAAGTATAAATAAAGAACTGCAAGCTCTGGAAAATGGATTAACATTTATTAATAACGGAGAAAACAGAGGACGTGCAGTGAGAATGTTTGACAAAGATCATCCTTAATAAAACAACGTCCCGCTCTATCACCGCACTGACACTAACACAGCATGTAGGGTAAAGGTAAGAGCGTGTGTGTGTACATGATCTTAAAGGGAGGTTATTAAAATAAAAAGAGTCCATATTTTATGTCTCGGCTCTCAGTTCACGGTCTCTCTACCTAAACAAAGCAGAGGACTCAGAGAGGGGGAGAGCCGCAAGTATGAGGGAGTGACGGATGCTGGACAGAGAAGGCTGGGGAAGAGAGAGATAGAGAGAGATAGAAAGAGAGAGAGAGAGCGAGAGAGACTGACACATTAGACCAGAACAACAAAGTCAAACAAATTAGATTTGATCAAATTACAAATGAAACAGCACTACATCACTATTGGGAAGCCCAAACACAACAACAGAGTAAAATGCAATGCTATTTGGCCCTAAAAAGACAGTACACCACGGAAGACTATCTGTACACAGTGAGATAAAACAAAACAAAACAAAACAAAACTGAGAACCACCTTGACTTGGTACAGCCTCAGTGGACACGACTCGGCAATAGAAACAGGCAGAGACAGGAAAACATGGCTGCCACAGGAAGAAAGGTTGTGTCCTACACAGCAACCAAAACACAACTGACACTGCACTTCCTAGCAGGATGCACAAAATACACAGAGAAAACTTCTACACCCAAATTAAAAACTCACACACACACACACACACATCTGACAATCTATCAAACAATGAAAAACTCCTCCTCCTTGCAGGAGAAGACAAAGACTGCTGTATATTAGCAGCACAATACTGTACGTCTCGGCCTGCCACAGTACGAGGGACAGCGAGTGATCCGCCTCACCATTCTCTCTCTTCAATATTATCAATGTTTTAGATTTTTTCTTTACCTTTATTTGTAAATTCACTTTCATTCTGTAATTTTACTCATTTTATCCTTCTTCTTTTCAATTATTCTGTATACAGTGCCTTTATATTGTAATTAATTTGTATGTTTATGTATGTTGTTTGCACTATTTT
Source organism: Ictalurus punctatus (assembly GCF_001660625.3). Lineage (NCBI taxonomy): Eukaryota > Metazoa > Chordata > Actinopteri > Siluriformes > Ictaluridae > Ictalurus > Ictalurus punctatus. The sequence goes on along the minus strand of NC_030442.2, from coordinate 5,973,692 downwards.
TTTTATTTAACCGATTAGTATTTCATTTTATTCCATTTGGTCTTTTTTTTTTTTTTTTTTACACTTCTCTTCCTTTGTACTTGAGTTGGCAATAAAAAATGGATTTGCCAATAAAGCACATAAAAACTAGTTTTTATCTTTTATTCACTTTAATATGTATTAATAGTGAATATATGATCTATTTATTTCATTTTCGTTAATCGGCTGATTAATCGGTTATCGGCAGTCCAAACTTGGTTATCGAGATCGGTAAAATCTGTTGGCCAACCTCTTAAATTCTAAAATATATAAAATATCTGGAAAAGTTTAAATACTTTCAAAAAACAATTTCTTTACTCATATTAAGGTAAAACTCTAGCAAGCTCCATGAAGCATCCAGGAGGTCTGTGATTTTTATTTTGTTACACTGGTGGAAATCACAAACCACCATTATTAATGTCACTATAGAGTTCCCATATTGAGGGTTGACAGCTATTATCCTGTGTAGCTTGTCACATAAATCAAATGTTATTAATCTAAACTGCAATACAAAAAAATAAAAAAAAATAAAAAAGAAGAAGAAGAAACACGTAGCCTACAGTGCCCTCCACTAATATTGGCACCCTTGTTAAATATGAGCAAAGAAGGCTGTGAAAAATTGTCCTTATTGTTTAACCTTTTGATCTTTTGTTTAAAATAAAAAATAAAAAAATTAAACAAAAATAGTCTGCTCTATTGGATATCAAACAATTGCAAACAAAACATACTTTGTGCTAGCTCCCTTTGCCAATATAACAGCTCTGAGTCTTCTCCTATAATGCCTGATGAGGTTGGAGAATTTTGAGGTCCACGCTGGTGGACTCCTCTTCAGTTCACCTCACAAGTTTTCTATGGGGTTCGAGTCAGGGGACTGAGATGGACAGGGCAGGACCTTGATTTTGTGGTCAGTAAATAATTTTTGTGTTGATTTTGATGTATGTTTTGGTCCTGCTGGAAGATCCAACCACGGCCCATTTTAAGCTTTCTGGCAGCGGCAGTCAGGATTTCATTCAATATCTGTTGATATTTGACTGATGATTTGATGAGTCCATGATGCCATGCATCCTAAACAGCCCCAAAAACAGCCCCAAAAACATTAAAGCGCCACCACCATATTTAACCGTGGGCATGAGGTACTTTTCCATATGACTACCTCTCTGTGTGCGCCAAAACCACCTCTGGTGTTTACTGCCAAAAATCTCCATTTTGGTTTCATCTGACCATAGAACCTGATCCCATTCGAAGTTCCAGTAGGGTCTGGCAAACTGAAGACACTTGAATGTGTTTTAGGATGAGGGTAGAGTAGGGCTGCACAATTAATTGAATATCGATCTCGATTACGATTTTGACTGCCCACGATTAAATGAACATGATCGACTGCGATACTGACGTTTAAAGTTCGTCCTCCGCTCATAGAAAGCTCCACTGCAGATCAAATCAAGCGCTTCCTAAACTTACGGCCAGTCACCATAGAGTGCTGCAGGGATGACGTCATTTTGTAACACCAAAACCCAGAAACAGCTTTAGCGTTTTAGCGCTCGCGCTGTGAGCTTCACTTCAGGTTTCAGAGCGAGCGTGCTCCAGCACCTGCGCGAGGGGAAATTGTGACACTAACATGTTCCTAAATGGGACTACAGACGTTGTCGAGGACACTAAACGTCATGAGGTTCAGGTGTGCAGTGCACAATTCCCCAAAAAAACGTGGATGAAGATTCATCCAAAGAGTAAATCCGTATTATGGAAAATGTTTTAAATCAAGCTGGGAAAAGTAGTCTGAAGCTCGGTGATGGTGACGTTGAAGTCGAGCGACTGTGGTGTAGTTCGTTTATAGCGTACGGTTAGCTGTTTATTTCTGGAGATTTATTTAGGTTTCAAACTTCATAAAAGTTGTGTTCACTTGTGAAAATGATCTTGATGCACAAAACGTGTTAATATTGTAAACTTTTGTTGATCACAGATTATTTTTTGCAATAATCCAAAAGTCTATTCTGAAAATCCGATTGGTTTTTGTCGAGGGAAGCGGTGTGATGATAACTTCCGGCTTCCGGTACAAAATGACGTGACGCAGAGACGACCGCTCTATTGGGTGATTTGGCTGCGTCTCTCCTCCTGTAAACACCGTTATTGTCTTTTATGCATTCACCCGAATTGTTTTCATTTGGTTAATGGCGTTTTTAGTTTTACTTATCCTATATTTTGGGTACCATTTTATTGATGGTTTGCTTCTCTGAGATGATGCACTTTAAGGATCAGTCTAATTTGATGCAAAGATTTGTACATTAGCAGGAATGGAGGTGAAAGCAACGGTCTGTTTATTTAAATGTCAAAGTGCAATAAAAATATGCTGTCCCTAAAGTCAATGAATAATCGTGATAAATAATTGTGAACTCCATATTGATCAAAATAATCGTGATTATCATTTTGGCCCCAATCATGCAGCCCTAGAGTAGAGGCTTTTTTCTTCAAACCCCTCCAAACAACAGTTTGTGGTGATGTAGGTGACTCCGGATTGTAGTTTTGGAGACTTTCTGACCCCAAGACGCAAATAACTTCTGCAATTCTCCAGCTGTGATCCTTGGAGATTATTTGGCCACTCGAACCGTCCTTTTCACAGTGCGTTGAGACGATATAAACACGCGTCCAATTCCTGGTCGATTCATAACATTTCCAGTTGACTGGAAACTGCTTAATTAATGCCATTAATTCTTAATACATTAATTTCCCATTTTGTGAAGCTCAGCAACCTTTTGCCGTACATCACAGCTATATTCCTTGGTCTGACACATTGTTATGAATGATTAAGCGAATTTGTCAAAACTGTTTCCTCATATGAGACAGGAAGTCATGGTTGAACAATTTCCGGTTCCTAGTCCACCAGGTGTACTAAAAATTTTAAATATCAGTGGGAATACACTTCAAATACATTTTTCCTCATATGAATTAATAAAGACAATTTTTCACAACTTTCTTTGCTCATATTTACCGAGGGTGCCAATATTAGTGGAGGGCACTGTATAAATGTCAACTGTATTTTTTGAGTAGAAGGTCAAGGAATAAAAACTTTACGACAAATAAAACCAAAAGGCCTAATATTTAAAGTAGCTAGATAATGTTCAGAAAATAAAAATTGACCCGTTTTTAATGTATTGAGTAGAAGGTAGGAAATTTCTTTTAAAATGCATCAAGAAAATTAAAAACTTACTCAAAAGTAAGTTCAAATTCCTGAACTGATTTCCCTTATCTGTTTATGAAGCATTATGACAGCTTACAGAAAAAAAAAAACATTCTACAGTCACTCCCCAGAGACAGACAGACACACACACACACACACACACCCCAAAGCACCCCCAATTTTCCCACCCAGGACATTTTGGGAAACAGGTCAGAGGTCAATACAGACCCAACACAGAGACAGTGAGTGAGAGAGACAGGGAGAGAGAGACAGACCGAGAGGAAGAGAGTGAGACACACAGAGAGAGAGAGGGATGGAATCTTCTGTTTATTGCTGCGATCTTACAGTTTCTGTACTTATATTGAAGCAGTTTCTTGGTGTTTGATTGAGGTCGCGTGGTCTGGGCTCGGCTGCTAAGGCGAGTTTAAAATCCGTTCTTTGCTCTTTCGAGATTTTCCATTAAGCTTTAATAACCTGCATCACAAAAGGAGAGTGACATTAATAGCTCATAGCACCGTAATCACACTTTCTTAAGCAAGCGAGGCACAGAAGCTTCTGAAAAAATGACTCACTTGGCTAAAGAGCATGAGGTCTGTTTAAAACACACACACACACACACACACACACACACACACACACACACACACACACACACACACACACCCCAGTTGGGGGTCGAGGTCCTGAGAGAGAAACGAGGGAGTGGAGAAAGGAAAGAGAAGCAGCTTCAGTCTTTCTGAAGCCTTTTTCACATTAATTCAGTATTGTGATTTAGATCACCTTGATCAGCAAATGCCTGGTACTTTTTATATGATGTATTCTGAACACACACATTCATCCACAGTTCTGATGATGTTTTTTTTCCCCCCTAAAAGTGAGAATACTTATTTCCTGCGTTTGGGTGCAACTAGATGACACCTCAGCATGCTTGGTAAAGTCAAACCAGGAAATAAGCTGTTTGTTTGTTTTTTTTTTCTTAAATGGGAGGAAAATTCTGCAGATGTAAAAATCTCTCTGCATCTCACAGCCAAGCAATCTAAACAACACAAACACAAATCTTAGAGAAGCGGAAATACACTTCTAGGTGAAGCGTTCAGACCCATTTTCCAGTTTATCAACCCAGTTATCAATGCTGGTCTCGCAAAAACTAATGCACGTGCTCTGTGTGTGTGTGTGTGTGTGTGTGTGTGTGTGTGTGTGTGTGCGGATGTTGTTCATGCATGATGTGTGTGTGCACCAGACTGTTTAGAGGAAACTGTATACAATTTGCATGCTAATCTCAGAAACGTTGTGAAAGCAGGAACACTGTAATACTTCAGAGTTTAATGTGTGAACACACACCTAATCAACATCCACACAGATAAATATGAGAGCACAGTGGTGCAGCAGGTAACGTTGCTGTCTGACAGCTGGAGGGTCTGGGGTTCGAGCCGGAGCTCTGATTACTGTCTGCGTGGAGTCCTGCATGTTCTCCACATACTCCGGTTCCTCTAGTTTCTCCAGTTCAACGCAAAAACGTCTGGAAAACACACTGGTAGGTGGACTGGCTAATTTAAATCCCGGCTAGGTATGAATAAGTGTGTGTGTGTGTGTGTGTGTGTGTGTGTGTGTGTGTGTGGATGAGATGCCCTGCAGCTCTCTCATGATCTTCAGCACCACACACCCTAGGACTCAATTTTTCACTTTTCCTCACGATACACGGGCCACTTTCACACGGAATTTGACAGACAGTGAAAACACCCAATCACAGACCTTTCTTGCAGCATGTCGGCAAACATGTGAGATGATCTCATTCACCAGCCACAAACTGTTTAAAACTAATCTCTTAAATAACATTTGCAGATGGGATTCTCTGAACTTTTTGTGTTTTTTAAATCCAGTGACTATCATGCTGTGAAAAGCTTGTGCAGTGGCAGACAAATGATAAATTCATCAGAAACCCAGCAGGCAGGTAAAATCCCCCGTGTGCTGCCCAGTCCCATGTTTTGTTTGCCTTGAAACCTAATTGACGAGGCTAAAAGTGGTAGCTAATGTAACCTAATAATGCATTAATGCACTAGCCGAGTGCAAGAATACAGACTCAGGAAAATGGACGAGTACATGAACATGTAGCACATCTTTTTGGGCTATGAGGTATAGTGTTGTCCTTTCACTGACAGTAAAAGATGTTAGTTGAGTCTGGAAAGTGTCTTTATTTTTTTCCCACGAGGTGACGGTGTTTTGTGCTCGCTGAAGAGTTGTATTATATGGCTGCTATAAGCGCTGCACTCTGTTTTGCACGGTCTCATCAGTATTTCCACATACGCGAGTGATAACTAATCCGCCTAGGAACAAAGCGTTCTCCCCTCAGACGGATCACCTCAGCTGACGTGTGTCGGATTCTGACAGAGTACCAAGCACTACAGTATAATGCACCCCTATATCTTGTTTTGCATGTTTGTTTGTTTTTATCTTTTTGGTTGTTGGACCTATTTGTCTGATGGGCAACTGCAAAATACAGCGGTTAAATTTGGTATTCCACAAGGTTCTGTTTTAGGCCCATTGCTTTTTACTTTATATATGCTACCTCTAGGACAAATTATTCGTAAACATGGAATTAGCTTCCACTGTTATGCTGATGATACACAGTTGTATGTTTCAGCGAAGCCAGAGGACAGACAGAAGCTTAGTAAAGTTGAGGATTGTGTAAAGGACGTTAGACATTAGATACTTATTAACTTCCTTTTACTTAATTCTGATACGACTGAAGTACTTGTATTAGGACCACGTATAGCTAGAAATAAGCTTTCTGATCACACAGTAACTCTGGATGGTCTTTCTGTTTCATCATGTGCAGCAGTTAAAGACCTTGGAGTGATTATTGACTCCAGCCTATCATTTGATGCTCATGTAGATAATATTACTAGGATAGCCTTCTTTCATCTCAGAAATATTTCTAAGATAAGAAACATATTGTCACTACATGATGCAGAAATATTAGTTGCAGAAATATTAGTTCATGCATTCGTCACCTCTGGACTAGATTACTGTAATGCCTTATTGTCTGGATGTTCCAGCATGACAAACACACTCCAGTTAGTCCAGAATGCAGCTGCTAGAGTCCTCACTAGAACCAGAAGATACGACCACATCAACCCGATCTGATCAACACAGCAGTGGCTCCCATTTCACATTGATTATAAAATACTACTACTGACCTATAAAGCACTAAACGGTCTCGCACCACAGTACCCGAGTGAACTTTTGGTTTTCTATGATCCGCCACGCCTACTTAGATCAAAAGGTGCAGGCTATTTGTTGGTACCTTGAATAGTGAAGGCTACAGCAGGGGGACGAGCTTTCTCATACAAAGCCCCACAGTTATGGAACAGTCTTCCAATTAGTGTTCGGGACTCAGACACAGTCTCAGGTGTTTAAGTCTAGGCTGAAAACATATTTGTTTACTCAAGCTTTTTGTGAATCTTTTTTTTCTTGGTAAAGGAGCAGATGTAGAGGGCTCACAGGCATAGGATGTTGTGGTGAACTGGGATGTTTGGATGTTGTCGCCCCACCCTGCTTGCACTCACACAAAGTACATTGTCCTTAACCATTATGGGACAATAACCATACCTTATAATCGCTCCCTCTGTCTTTCTGTCGAGCTACGTGATACTCCCGAGATACCAGTGATCCTGACCCCTTCTGCTCAACGGACCTGCCTGATCCATCCTAATGCCCTACTTCTGCTTGGACTTCTTATCAACCGGAAGTCACGTGCTGCTGCTGAGGACGGCTCCACATGGTGCAGTCTAGAGATCATTACTGAGGATGGGACCACTTAAAAACCATAAAGATGGCTTTGGACCTCAATTCATATGAACAGTTATGCTGTGATGCCTAGAACTACAATTGCTATGATAGCTTTAGGACTGCAATTACCACAAGTCTCCATCAGTGAACAGTGGAGAAGTTCAACAAAACAGATTTCATGTAAAAACTGTACTGAATTTTCTTGGTTACACAACTGCACTATTTGAGCATGTGATATTAGCACATTTATAGAAGGGGTTTACTTCTAATCGCGCTATCCGGTGTCACCCAGACGAGGACGGGTTCCCTTTTGAGTCGGGTTTCTCTCAAAGTTTCTTCCTCACATCGTCTCAGGGAGATTTTCCTCACCACCGTCACCTCTGGCTCGCTCATTAGGGATAAACTCATACATTTACAAATCTATGTCCTGAATTGATGTATTTCTGTAAAGCTGCTTTGGGACTACGTCCGTTGTTAAAAGCACTCTACAAATAAAACTGAATTGAAAAGAATCTTTTATTTTCAAGCTATCACACATCATTTATTTATTTTTAAATAAATAAGTAAGTTTGTTTTCCCTCAGAAACCAGCGCACGGAAGTGTAACAAGCAAATCAGATTGCAATCTTAAAGCTCGTGTCCAGAAAAGTGGACAACAGATCTCAAATGATTTGTAGCCTGTGAGCGGAATGTCTGAGGCTGAGACTACAGCAACCGTGACCAGGATAATGCACTTACTGAACATGAATTAATGATGAATTGTACTGTGTTTATTGTGCTACAAAGTGGACTTGCTTCATTCAAAATACAAGGCCTGCACGTTGCTGTTTAATTCATGCAATGACAGGACTATATTTACACACACACACTCCCAAAATGACATTTCCTTTCCTATTTGTTGGCTCTAATGTACACAAAACATATTCGTTCAGCTACATTCAGTTCTGAACATCACCACACCCTCGGCATCGCCTTCAGTTCATACTGATTACATGGTCCACTTAAATCAAATTCAAATCCAATTTGTGCCTCATTTCACCAAAGTACGTAAATCGAGCTTAATTATCCTCTCCAATGCAAAACCACTCATAACTGCACATATACATCAACAGGATGAGGGGCTTTCACAAATTCTGTGTGAAAACTACATTGAACGTGACTACTTGCACTTTGGGGCTGATTGATCAAGATTGATGGCATCATGAATTCTGCCAAGTATCTGGATATTTCAGCCCAAAACCAGGTCATCTCTGCCACAGGTTCTGACTTGTTCACAGGCAGAGCTTTCAACATGACGCATACTTGGCTCATCTTCCAAATCAAATCAAATCAATACAGAAATGGTTAAAAAACACTTTTATTATTTATTTATTCTTTTACCATGACTGTCTCTGGATTTAAAGTCTGGCGTGGACTGAAGAAAGAAGTCCACATGCACAAAACTAAGGTGATAATGAAGGTTAAAATGTACGCTACTAAAAAAAAACATCGTGTGGTCTAAAAATAAAATGATACAATGGCCCTGTATGATTGCGCTCAAAATAGAACCTATTGGTTCCTGAGTTTGGGGGCATGGTGGCTTAGTGGTTAGCACATCTGCTTCACACCTCACACAAGGTCAGGGCTTTAAACCTTGCCACTGCTCGTGTGTGTGCAAAGCTTGCATGTTCTCCCTGTGCTTCGGGGATTTCCTCCGGTTTCCTCCCAAGTCCAA
>NC_030442.2:5880000-5960000 GCF_001660625.3 Ictalurus punctatus | reverse complement strand
TTTTTTTTTTTTTTTTTTTTTTTTTTTTTTTTAAAGAGTTAAACCAAATCCAGTCCGTGTACGCATACGAGACGTACACATCCCAAACGCAATCCATTTCATTTCTTTTACAAACCCAATATCAGTCAGTATCACACATGTACAATACACCAAATCAACCAGGATCAATTTGAAGAATATCTGCAGGACCCACACACAGACTGTACATTATAGTTTGCAAATTGTATGTTGACATAACTACAGTTGCTATGTGATCTTTCATAGCAGACTGAAACTCAGCTTCAGCATCAACATTTGCATGGCAGTGGCAGTAAACCTGTCAGGGACTCGAGGCACAAACACAGAGCCGGAGTGTTCAGATGGAAATCCAGTAACGATGACTGGAGTGGGTTTAACCGCTAAGCCAAATTTCATCCGTTGACATTTCACAATGGCTGAAAGATGCAATGCAGCATGAATTAACCGAAAGACTACTACAGTGTTGGTTAACGTAGATAAAGTTCACTTACGTTATGGTCAACGTGGATAAAGTTAGCCCATGCTAGATGTCTGTAGCATACAGATTCATTCAGTCACACAAGCGCTCTATTCATATGTCTTCACTCCTCGTACTGTTGCTCATGGTTGGTTCTTTTAATCAATTATATAGAGCTTATCTGAATAACCTCTAAGACACTGCACACTGTTTAACACTTAAAGCCATTTTGTTCCTGACTAACTGATTAAACATTGTGCTATTATTATTATTATTATTATTATTATTATTATTATTATTATTAGTGAGCAAAATAATCAGGATAATAAATGTTAGCTCCCAAAAAAATGCTTTTAACCTCAGGTGAAGCAACAGTTCTTTCCTTGTTCCTGAGCTGCACTGAATGGTCTTTCCACTTCTCTTTCCTGCTAATGCATAAACATGAGCTCTTTCGAAGCGCTTTAATCATAAACCATAACACTTGGCCCTTAACACTTGTCCTCTCTGAGAGAGCGAGAGAATGAAGGAAATGAGAGAAGAAGTAGTCAATGATATGTGAAAATACAGCTGTGTTATTGTTCAGTGACGATGATCTCTGCTCTGAACCAAACCTGCGACACTCTCTCAAGACTGGAGCGGTCGTAACCATTTACAGCAGCTTGCGCTCCCTCAGCATGCATCGCAACCCTGCTCGCGTCAAAGAAACTCCTTTCCCAAAGCAGACTAAAGACCCAGCACTGCATTCAGCCACACAATCACACAACAAGAGCACAGGAGTGCCGGATGAATACAACCTGACTGGCAGAGATGACAGCTCATCAGAAATCCCTTGTCCTCAGCTCCTTCAACAACTTTGGTCTTTGTGAAAAGGAGGAGAGAGAGAGAGAGAGGCAAAGACGTGTGACCGAGAGCAGGCAGCCTGCACTGAGAGACTTAAAGTAGGCGTGTCCGAGGGAGGAGACAGAGACAGAGAGTGTAAGTAAGGCAAGGGAACAGAGCATGAGCAGAAGTACTGTGGAGCATGATGGCACATGCTTTTTCTGTCACAGAAAAAAATAATACAATAAAAACCGAACCCGCTACAAATTGAACACCGAGACCAGAACTTTACTTCAATTCGATTATATTGTGTCCTTTAACAACAGACTTTCACAAGGAAGACTGATCAGAAATCCACAGGCGACAGAGACGAGGAAAAACTCGGAGAAAACATGAGGAAGAAGGATCGAGAGGAACCAGAGATAAAAGGGAACTGGAGTAGAGTCAAACAGTACGAAGTGTGTTGAAACGATGTTCACTGTGAGCATTTAGTGAATAAGCGTCCTGGGCTTTGTGATTACAGCAGCAGTTCCTAATCACCAGTCTACAGTGTCCAGGGATTATCCACTGACTCAAAAGGTGACTTTTGGTCAAAATCCATTTTTGGGAAGCGCAAATTCGTAGGGTATCCCTTCACTAAGCAGTCGACCTGCTCCTCATTAGATCAATGCATTCAGCCGTGACTGCCAGTGAAGCAAGCCATAAACAAACCCATCACTATGTGGTACGTTCTTAAAAAGAAAGAATTCACTGGCGAGCTCAGGAACACCAAAAGACCTGGAAGACCATCAGACCCGACTGGTCCTGGTGAAGAAAACCCCCTTCACAACAGTTGGCCAGATCAAGAACACCCTCCAGGAGGTAGGCATATCTGTATGAAAGTCAACAATCAAGAAAAGACTTCACCAAAGTAAATACAGAGGATTTACCACAAGATGCAAACTATTAATAAGCCTCAAAAACAGAAAGACCAGATTAAAGTTTGCAGAAAACTTCTTTAAAGAAAAAAAACTAAAAAGCTATAACAGTTCGGAAACAATATCCTATAAGAAAAGAGTGTGGAAAAAGGGAAGACCTGGTTGCCTTGTATTTATTGCTGATGTAACTGCTGACCGTTACAGCAGGAGGATTTCTGAGGTATATTGGCCTTTATTATCTGCTCAGACTCAGTCAAATGCTTCATAACCCATTAGACAGCACTTCACAGTGCAGATGGACAATGACCTAAAGCATGCGACTTTAAAAGCAACCCAAGGCATTTTTTTTAAGGCAAAGAAGTGGAATGTTCTGCAATCTGCATTGGAAGATACAATCGAGTATGCGTTTCCCTTGCTGACGACAAAACCCCAAGAACAAGCAGGAACCGAAGACAGCTGCGGTACCACATATAGTAAATGCGTTCACTCGGTTTGGATGTAAATAAACTTGAAAGTAAACTGCAAGCACTTTAAGCTCGTATTCATTATTTCACTCCAACTCCAATATACAGTCAGTGACCGCTCAAATAAGAACTACTTCAATATCTAAATATTTATGGACCTGATTGTGTGTCAATATACTATATGCTCAGAAGTTTGTGGACACATGACCATCTTACCCATATGTGCTTGTTGAACATCTAATTCCAGATTTAGTCCCCCTTTGCCGTTATAATATCCTCCACCCCTGAGAAAGCGTTCCTCTAGATTTTGAAGCGCTGCTTGTTTGAATTTGAGCTCATTTCAGTTACAGGAGTATTAATAAGGTCAGGCACTGATGTTACGTGAGGAGGTCTGGGGTGCAAGTCGGTGTTCCAGTTCACCCTAAGGGTGTTCAGTGGGGTTGAGGTCAGCGCTCTGTGCAGGACACTTGAATTATTCCACTCTAAGACAGTGCTGCAGGGAGACAGGAAGTTCAGCTGATCATCCTCGCAGTGGAAAATTGGGTGTAAACATGTGTCCCCCAAGACGTGATCGAGTTCTTGTAAACGCCTTGGTGGAAGAGTGGAGTAACATCTCACAGCAAGAACTGACCAATCTGGTGCAGTCCATGAGGATGAGATGCACTGTAGTACTTAAAGCAGATCCTGACGGTTACTTTTAATATTGACCCCCCTTTGTTCAGGGACTTATTATTCCATTTCTGTTCATCAGATGTCTGTGAATCTTGTTCAGTTTATGTGGAATCCAGTTGTGGAGTCTTTTTATGTTAATACAAATATTTACACGTTAAGAATTGCTGGAAATAAAAGCAGTTCATTGTGAGAGGACGTTTCTTTCTCTTTTTTCCCCCCAGAGTTTATATTTCATGGCTGTAATAAAACAAATGCCTTACATAAAAGGTGAAAATATTTGAACTTGATATGACTATCTGCGTGTCTGCCTTGCATCCGTTTGACAATAAGTTGTAAAAGTGCGGTTTAAGTTTTTAAGTGTATGCATGCACAGGCGAGCAGAGCTGTAACAGTCTAATGTCGTGCACAAACTCGCTAAAGTAAACCTCGACATAAACATACTTTCTATATCGTGAAATATCAAACTCTACGAGCTTAGTACGTACTTTTAAGTATTTAGACAGAGAACATGATTTGAGATACCACCAGGGTGTAAACACAGACAATCCCTCGCTCATTTCCTGTTTAATAGAGAGGTGTGCAGAATGCTGAGGGAAGTAGGGTCATTGCTCTTCATTCCTTCTTTCCCGTGCTTATTGCGCTGTTACCCATGCAGCAGCACAGTGCACCTGATATTTCCTCTGCTACACCACAACGTCAAGGGGGAAGAAAAAAAAGAGAGAGAAAAAAAGCTGTGTGAACGGTCTTTTGACAGATGCATATGAACTCAACCAAGAGCAAGGTTATGATGTCTCTCTCACACACACACACGCACACACCTTTTAACTTCCCTTTGTGGTGGACATGAACCACAAACACACTGCAAGAGTTTGTGCGGCGCACACATGTGTGTGTGTGTGTGTGTGTGTGTGTTATTAATGTCTCCCTTACAGTAAAAGCACAACAAAAGCTTTGAATTTTCATTAGTGTGTGTGTGTGTGTGTGTGTGTGTGTGTGTGTGTGTATATTATTGTAGCTACCAAAAAAAATAATGCTGTACTGAAAAACTAAACCCGAAGCCCAAACAGGTCTGTCATGAGTGAGAAAATGTGAACTATGGATCAGTGGACGTTTTTAGAAAACAACACTTAAAAACCATAGCAGCAGTTACACACGTGCGCACACACACACACACACACACACACACAGCCATGCATCAGTGCCGGGTAAACAATATTTCGGTTTGCTGTAAAGACAGTAAAACAAACCGGTGCAAAGAAGAACTTAAATATATTTCCATTTAAATACGATGAATACGATGAATACTGTACTGATACTGCGCATCACTGTTATAATCAAACATATACATATTTCATAAAGAGACTCGAACTAATGATTAAAATATGATGTTGTGATTGGAAACTAACGGAGAACTCGTATATATTAACATCGCTGTGGAATCGATCGACTCGTTAGGATCACATCAAGCAATCGTGCTCAGCTTAAATAACTGTGATTAGCTGATTAAGCAAATAACTGTGACGGGCCTAACTCTGAACCTAACCTCGATATCCATTAGGAAGCATTTCAGCTCAAATTTCAGCTGCATTTAAATTAAGGCCGAGAACTCCTGAGTGTGGGAGTCGCATCACGCACTGATGAGAATGCGCTGCGTGTACAGAAAAGTGAACAGAGAACACGACGTTTACCGAAAAACAAAAAGCCACAGGCTGCGTTTGCCACTTTATAAACTCACATATACAGAAGCACACCATACACTTCCTTCCCCTGAATCAGAACCCACATACCAAACCAACTCGTCTTTCTGTTTCTCTATCACTCACACACATGCGCCCCTACACATGCCACCAACTGTTCTTTTGCAGATGCTTCTTCAAAGAGCTACACTGTAACGTGTGAACCCTTTCCCCAGCCTTAAATGGTAAAAGACACACACGGTGACGTGCAGCTCATACACTTGAACAGCGAGGTGTGGGAGTGTGATGGTGCGTAAGACGGAGCCCAAGCAACATGAGGCAAATCTGCACGCCTTCAGTGGGAAACATTCATTGAATAAGAGCATTATAATTAAAGCGCTGTCTATGGGAGAGAGAGAGAGAGAGAGAGAGAGAGAGAGAGAGAGAGAGAGAGAGAGACAGAGAAGAGAGAATGAGGGAGACAGACAGGGAGAGAGAGAGAGAGAGACCGAGAAAAAGCAAGAGAGACAGAGAGAGAGAGACAGAGACAAATTCCACTTTCTTTTTATGACATGAATGTTTCTTCTGCAATATTGCCAGAGCAATAAAGGGTGACTCACCAGGGAAAGTGTGAGTAAAGTATGAGCGGTGTGTGTGTGTGTGCGTGTGTGTGTGTGTGTTGGAGGGGCAAAACAGGTCTCTTTAACGGTCTCTAAGGCAACTGTTTCCTCTGCTGATTGGCAGTCACCTTTTGTCACTGTCATTAAATCAAGTTTATTTAAAAGGCTGTTTAAAGCAGCTCGAGAGTTTTCCAGTGAAGTGAAATAGACACACGTGTAAAACTCGAAGACAGACACGTGTACAGACTCATACACTGCGTAGCTGCAGATACTGTGCATCTCAATCCGATGCATCTGCATCTACAGTCGACCGACTGCATAATAACGTAGGCTTTTCCTAAATAAACAGCACTTATAAATTTTAGTGCTGTGAAAAAGTATTTACCCCTATCCTGATGTCTTCTGGTTTTGTGTATATTTCATACTAAAGTACTGTTTCTGAAATAAAGTATCATCTTAAATGAAAACAAAATCTAAGATAAAACAAAGGCGGCCTGAGTAAACACAAAATACAGTTTTTAAATGATAATGTTATTTATTAGACACTATTTATTAGACTAGACACAATCAGGCCTGATTACTGCAAACCCTGTTCAATCAAATCAACACTTAAATAGAACTTTTTCAACAGCATGAATTTGTTCTTACCATTAACACACTGTGGCAAAATCTAAAGAAATTCCAGAAATGATGATGAAGATGATTGAAATACATCAGTCTGGGAAGGGTTACAAAGTTGTTTCAAAGGCTTTGGGACACCAAAGAGCCACAGCAAGAGACATTGTCTCCAAATGTTATCTCCAGAAGTGGCCGACCTTCTAAAATTTCTCCAAGAGCACAGCAACTACTCATCCAGGAAGTCACAAAAGAGCCAAGGACAACATCAAAGGACCTACAGGCCTCTCTTGCATCAATAAAGGTCACTGTTCATGACTCCACTATCAGAAAGTCACTGGGAAAAATGGCATCCGTGGAAGAGTGGCGAGGTGAAAACCACTGCTAACCCAGAAGAACATTAAGACTCGTCTGAATTTTGCCAAAACACACCTTGATGATCCTCAAACCTTTTGGGAGAATGTTCTGTGGACTGATGAGTCGAAAGTGGAACTGTTTGGAAGACAGGGGTCCCGTTACATCTGGCGTAAACCAAGCACCGAATTCCACAAAAAGATCATCAAACCTACAGTCAAGCGTGGTGGTGGTAGTGTGATGGTGTGGGGATGCTCTACTGCTTCAGGACCTGGGCAACTTGCAATAATTGAGGGAAACATGAATTCTGCTCGCTCTCTACAGATCTTCAGTTTGTAAATTGAAACTCAAGCGCAACTGGTTTATGCAACAAGACAATAATCCAAAACATAAGAGTAAATCCTAGTCCTAGAAGTACAACCCCAATTCCGAAAAAGTTAGGACAGTATGGAAAATGCTAATAAAAACAAAGAGGAGTGATTTGTAAATGTACTTTGTCTTGTATTTAAACAAAAATCATAGGGTTAGATATACAAGTTGAAATAAGAAGGTGATGTGAAACATGTGAGGTAATCATCTAATCATAGTATATAAGGCGTCTCCAAAAAAGGCCTAGTCCTTCAAGAGCGAGGATGGGCCGAGGCTCGCCAATCTACCAACAGATGCGTCAGCGAATAATCCAACAATTTAAGAACAATCCCCAAAGACAGATTGTAGGATTTTGGGCATTTCACCTTCTACATGCACAATATAATTAAAAGACTCAAGGAATCCGCTCAAATCTCAGTGAGTAAAGGGCAACGCCGAAAACCACTTCTGAATGCGCATGATCTCCGAACCCTCAGACATCACTGTGTTAAAAACAGTCATGAGTCTGTAATGGATATCCTGACATGGGCTCAGGAATACTTTGGTAAACCTTTGGAACAACACATTTTTGGGGCAACATATGCTTCCACCCAGAGCAGGACAACACCAAACCACATTCTGTCCTGATTACAAGCGCACGGTTGCGTAAGCAGAGAGTGCGGGTGCTAGCATGGCCTGCCTGCAGACCTGACCTGTCTCAGATTGAGAATGTGTGGCACATTATGAAGCACAAAAAAAGGCAACAAAGGCCTCATACAGTTGTGCAGCTGAAGAAATGCATAATGGATGAATGGGGAAATTTCCACTTGCTAAACTGAACCAACTGGTGTCTTCACTCAGCACCCAAACGCTTAATAAGTGTTATTAAAAGAAAAGCTGACGTTACACAGTAGTAAACAGTCAACTGTCCCAACTTTTTTGGAGTGTCTTGCAGTCATCAGATTTGAAATGTATAATTTAAATTCACAAAGTAAAACATCAAATAATATGTTAATAAAGTGTTTTCAATACAGTACAGGGTGAACAGAATTTTCAAATGACTGTTTTTTTTTTTGTTGTTTTTTTTTTGCATTTTCCATACTGTCCCAACTTTTTCGGAACTGGGGTTGTAAGTGAAAGACTGATCTTCAGTTATCGGAAGTGTTTGGTTGCAGTTATTGCTGCTAAAGGTGGCACAACCCAATTTTATGGTTATTTTTTGGGCACTTTTTCACAGCACTGAACGTGAGGTGTAAAACATTTAAACTTCATAACGCAAACACAGTCCCTTCCTCTTCATTTCCAATTAGGAGACGCTACTGGGCTTTTGACTTCTCATAAGCATGCTGTTTTTCATGAGCCGGTGCTGGTAACATGTTCTTTCTCTCTCTCTCTCACCCTAACAGCTAGCTGTGAAATAAAGCACCTCGTGCTTCAGACATGCCACAGATTCTCATGTGGATTGAGGTCTGGGCTTTGCCTGGGCATTTCTTACACATTCAGGTTCCTGTTTTTGAACTGCTTCAGTGTAGCTTTGGCATTAAGTTTAGGGTTGTCGTCCTGTTGAAAGGTGAATGTCCGCTCCAGTCTGTAATCTGGACACATTAGGTTCTATTGTGTTCTCTTCAGACCAGAGAACCCTTTTCCACATGTTTCCTGAATCTCCAAACAGGATTTCAGGTGGACTTCATTCAAGTCCTGATGTGATTTCTGGTTTCTCCAGAAGTAATTTAGGGGTTTGATTCACACACATACAGAAACACTCACACTCACTCACTCACTCTCTCTCTCTCTCTCTCTCTCTCTCTCTCTCTCTCTCTCTCTCTCTCTCTCTCTCACACACACACACACACACACACACACACACACACACAGAGAGGTGTTGTAATTAGAGGTCAACCGATAGTGGATTTTACCCATACTGATAATTAAGTTGTGCGGTACTGTACCTGTCAATAACCGATTAATCAACTGATACGTTTTTCAAATTGATACTGAATGAAAACATAACACTCAAATTAAAATATTGCAGAAATGTATTACAAAAATAAACAGCACTGACTGTACCACGAAAACGTACTGTACTTTTAAAATTAAATCTAAAAGAAAAATCTAAATTATATACATATATACACATATATGAACTATTAATAAATATTAAAATTTAAAAAAATCTACATACTCAAAATAACAAATAAAAGACACATCCAAAATGAATAAAATAAAAAAAATTTTAAAAAACAAACACTTTTTTTGTCAAAACAAAATCTGTCAGCGATGGTTTTTATTTCACCTCTAGAGGCCGCTCCTGTACTGTATAATGATAGCAGACCTTTCTCAGCAGCTCCTGCAACGGACGCATCCGGGAAAAAGATCGGGAAAAACTGATCAAATGGTCGACCTGTAGTCATAATATTGTGTTTTCTACATGTTTCTTGTTTGTACAACAATGAAAAAAAAAAGGGTTACATTAGATACCTATATGATGTGAGAAACATACTGTACATGTGTTGTAGCGTCGGTTCACCCATCAGCTTAACATTCAGTCTCTATTAAGTGGTGCCCAAAAACGTCGCCCATCTCCAATTAAATGATCTGTAATATTAATAGACTGCTGCGTTAACAGCTATCATATGGAACAAAAGGGTGGTGTGATATTGCGGGATGTTAGCCTCAAGCTAACATCATCACCTACTAGATTTCCCTCTCTAATTATATATATATAAAAAAAAACTTTAAAAAAGGGGGGAAAAAGAAAAGAAAAAAAAAAAAAAAAAAAAAAAAAAAAAAAAAGACACTTCTCCTCTCTTTCTCTTACTCTGGTGCTAGGGTAATCAGTGCGAATAAAGTGCTATGGGATTTTAATTAAGTTCCGTTTCACTAAACATTGCTAAGAGACAACAATTAACACGGTGCATTAGGAGCATCTGTGTGTTACCAAGGGAATTAAATATATACTGTCAGTCAAATTAAAAAAGAAATTAGAACCACCTAACCAGAATATCCACCATGGCATCACTAGCTCAGTGTAGCAGAGGTTTGTGTCTTACCTGGAGGGTCACTAGTTATCAGGTGACCTATAGAGGACCCACATCTGCTCCATGCAGTACTGTACAACAAGCCTCAGTACTTCCACATCTTTTCTTTTCCCTATATACCCATTTCATTGTGATGTAATATCTTCCTCTTCTCCTACCACGGTGATGCTGACGACATCCAACTCGCGCTCTTTTTCTGCACTATTACACATGTCTGGCAGATGTCTCGTTGTGAATGGCAGCTCACCATCTAAAAATAAATCCCCGCAAGACTACTGTAAGCTACTCCACATTCCTAGAACTGCAGACCTACGTCTTGATATTTCTCTGAGAACTCCTTCTAAAAATGCACCAAAACTCTACATTAAAACAGTTATTGCTCTTGCTGCAAATCTGGCTGGTTTCTCCTCTAGAGAAACAAAAATTTCTATCCAAGGACACCACTGAGGTGCTCATTCCCTTCATCTCTAACACCCGACTACTGCAACTCACTCCTGAGCAGTCTTCTCAAGTTCACTTGTCACTTCGCTATTATTTGTAGAAACCAGGTAAACATTTGTACTCATTTGATTAAAAATGTTTGGTCACAATCCCAAGGCGCTCCCAGGCCAGTGTGGAGATATAATCTCTCCACCTGGTCCTGGGTCTTCCCCAAGGTCTCCTCCCAGCTGGACTTGCCTGGAACACCTCCCTAGGGAGGCGCCCGGGGGCATCCTTACCAGGTGCCCGAACCACTTCAACTGGCTCCTTTCAACGCAAAGGAGCAGCGGCTCTACTCTGAGTTCCTCTCGGATAACCGAGCTTCTCACCCTATGTCTAAGAGAGAGGAAAGCCACCCTCCTGAGAAAACCCATTTTGGCCGCTTGTACCCACGATCCAGTTCTTTCAGCCACTCCTTGAAAATATTTTGTCGGCACTAAAATATTTCGTTAGTTAGTGGATAGTTGCTGCTTTTACAGTTGTTATTCATTTTTATTTCACAGCATGGTGCAGCTAGAACCCAATCGAGTACAGCAGGTGCCACACTGGTAAAGAACAGTAAATAAACTAAGACACGCTGTTATGCAGTGAAACCTTCTGCAGTTAGATGTTTCACATTTATAGGAGTCTCCAGTCTCGCTGCGTTTTTTTCTTCAAGTCTTCAGGATGCTAACAGGAACTTGTTTCACGCAATTACTCAGCATTAAAGGTAAATATAAATATCGAAATAATGCAGTCATTTATTAAGAAATTTTTAAAAATCCCATTGGCAAATTGTTGCGGTATAAAAGAAATGAAACACTTTGGGTTGCATCACACCACCATGTCGACGATTATTTGCCGATAACAGAAAACGACTTACTGATGAGTTACTAATAAGCTACGATACATCATGTCATGACAATGCTGTCAAAAGTTAAAGAATTATTCAAGAATTCTTTTTTTTTTTCACTCCCTGCTAAAAGAGGTTAGTAGTTAAAACAAGTTCAGCAGATGTTAAAATCTGCCTGTAAATTCTGTTAGCTGGTGCATGAGACAATAAATGGAAGCTGGTGTAAAAAGTCAAATTGCACAGCTGCTTAACAGAAACTCCTGTTTTCAAAGTGGTGTCTTTATCAATGAAGGGGTGTGATACGACGTAAATACACATTATAAAGAACTGGATCTATGATTTTTTTTTTTAGAAACATCACACTACTCTTACAATCAAAGTCCATTTTCTGCACAGTTCCACTACAGAGCCCTAGACACAAGTGCATGATGGGAATTTACACACCATTATTGATATTACTGAGCTGAACTTGGAGAAGAAGGATTTCATCATGCCTGTTTCTACACTAAGTGCAATATATAATTTTGTTCCACATGAGTTTATATGAAATCTACAGAGGATACCAGACTCTCTGTGTGAGTACAGTGGATTTTACAGACGTCAGAGTCAAATCAGAATGACTCACTCTGTTTATTTAACATCTTATTACACAGCTGCAGCTAAAATTGGAACAGCCTTCAGGTGCCAAACAACACTAAGAATATATACGTAGTGGCTTTCTCAAACACACACACAGTGTCTCACTGCGCACACACACACACACACAGTGTCTCACTGCGCGCACACACACACACACACACACACACACACACACAGTGTCTCACTGCGCACGCACACACACACACACTGTCTCACTGCCCGCACACACACACACAGTGTCTCACTGCGCGCACACACACACACACACACACACACACAGTGTCTCACTGCACACATATTAAACTAAATTTAATTGTGGTACATACATACACTAAAAATGAGTAGTTTATTGAAATAAATAGACAATCACTCAAAGAGCCACACAGCAAGAGCTGAACTACGCATGTGTTTGTGCGTATCTCTGTATGAGACCGTGAGTCAGGAAGAGCTGAAAAGTACTAGACAAATAAAAATAAAAAAAATTTTAAAAAGAGAAAATAAAAACCCGGTTAAGTTATCCCCAAGCCTAAACCCAGGAGCTTGAGGAAGATGCGTCGCCATGGAGCCCTCACCCCTAACCAAGATTATCAAAAATCTCGCCGGTATCCGCCAGACTCAACAACAGACCTTCCTCGAGCTGCGCAAGGAACAGGAGCAGCGCTTCAAGGCTCCTCTAGGCTCTGACCGAGGACTCACAGGGGCTTTGGAGCTTGGTCCTGTCAGCAGGTACTCCAGCAGGAGCTATGACCTACATCAGAAGGGAGTGCAGGACAATCCTGAAAGTGTTTGTTGAGCACATTGAGCACAATGTGGCAGCATGGGGTGGTCCAGAGTCCCAGTGGGTAGGCCATTTGCTAACCCTGCTATTGGGAGAAGACCAGCGTGTGGCCAAACAGCTTCCAGTAACGGACCTGCCTGACCTGAAGAAAGCAATCTAACAACGGGTCAACTGAACCCCAGAAAAACACCGTCACCACTTCTGCTCACTGACATACCGTGAGCTTGGTCGCCAGTTTGCCTTCCCCCAACATCTCCAAACAAGTGTTGAAGGTAGCTGCTGACACACAGCACCAAAGAGGTGGTGGACCTCGTGGTACCGATGCAGTTCAGCGGAATGGGTCCAGTGCCACCAACTAGTTCTGCTGGACTAGGTGGTACATCCGGATGAAAACCATTTGGCATAACCAGGGTAGGCAGCCCCCTTCTTCTCTCTCTCTCTCTCTCTCTCTCTCTCTCTTTCTCCTGCTTCTATTACACCCTGCCCCTCCCCATCCTAGCGCTTTGGAAACGGTTTCTCTTTCACCCGATCTTGGTTTTCTCCTCGCCCTGAGCCGAGCTCAATCAGTTGGGTGTGGCTTGCTTTTATTAAAAACCGGATTTGACAAAGGGATATTGGCAGATCTCCTTGACTCCAATGTCTTGTGCGAAAATGGGCTTTTCCACTTTACACCAATATCACTCTTCCTTTCTGATTTTTCAGAGCCCAAGCCACATTCCATTGACACATGGACAGAATACTTCTCCCACACACTGCCTATGCTGCTGCCTAATTTGACATCATTATTTTTTATAATGACTGGCATCTGCACGTTCAACAGGGCTGTGCCTTGAGATGGGCCGGGACTCTTCTTTGGGCAAACCCAAAGTAGTATGCAACTGGACAGGTCGAAGTATGGTATGTGGGCTTCCACTTTTGCCATGGGCAAGTTTGTCCCTAAATTAATAAGACAGCAGCAACTGCAGCCCGCTCCAACCCAAGACCAAAAGTAGGTGAGACAGTTTCTGGGCCTGGCTGGTTTTGGCTATGTGGCAGCTGTGGCTCAGGTGGTAGAGCAGGTTGTCCACTAATCATAGGGTTGGCGGTTCATCCCCGGTTCAATTCCCAGCCCACATGTCTCCACATGCCTAAGTGTCCTTGAGCAAGACACTGAACCCCAAGTTGCCCCCACATAGCAGGCTAACACCTTGTGTGTGTGTGAATGAGAAGCAGTGTAAAGTGCTTTGTAGAGCCACAAAGTATAAAAAGCGCTATATAAGTGCAGACCATTTACCGTCATCGTTTTGTGCCTAATTATTTGGATGTCACCAGCATCCAAATAATTAGGCACCTAATTGACCTCACTAAAAAGGGAGCGCTAGATACGGTCCAGTGGACGCGTTTTTATTCAGGTGAAAGCAGCACTTTGTGGCAGATCTCTTTTATAATCTTCTGACTTCTCCCTCCCCTTTGTTTTACAGACTGGGGTCTGACAGGGATGAGGAGGGGGGCTGTAGGACTGTGTTGCCCTAAGTAGTGGAAGGGGGCACACCTGGTGCTGTACATCAGTTGCAAGCTCTCAGTGCGTTACAGCAAGTACAGCACAATCGAGAAGGAGTGTCTGGCCATCAAGTGGGCGGTTATCACCCACCACATGAATGATGTTAATGCACAGCTCGCGCGTTGGTATTAGAGCACTTCAGCCATAGATCAATGTGGTCCACATGCCAGGATGCAAATGGCTGTGATGGATTTCCATTCCTGCCGGGGGAGGAGAAGTCAGCGGCCGACCAAATGGCCAAAAGTTTGTGGAGACCTGACTATCACACCCATAAGTGTTTGTTGAACAACTTATTGCAGACATAGCCCCGCCTGCTGTTATAACACAAGCTCCCCTATTCCGGGAAGACTTGCCCATGTGCCCATTCAGCCACAAGATCATTAGTGAGGTCAGGCACTGATGCCAGACAAGGAGGCCTGGAGCGTAGTCAGCGCTCCAATTCATCCCAAAGGTGTTCAGTGGAGTTGAGTACAGGACCACCCCGAGTTCTTACAGTCCAACCTAGGCAAACCATGTCTCCATGGAGTTCACTTTGTGCACAGGGGCACAGTCATGCTGGAACAGGTTTGGACCCCTTAGTGCCAATAAAGGGAAATTGCAATGCTACAGCATACAAAGACATTCTAGACGATTCTGTGCTTACAACTTTGTGGCAACGTTTCGAGGATGGCCCACATACGGGTGCGATGATCAGGTGTCCACAAACCTTTGGCCATGTAGTGTTTATAAAATAAACCCAAGTGTTAACTCCCAGAGCTCCAGTGTGTGAGAGCCATTTACTCCAGACTCCAAACACAGTAGCACTGTTCATGGTCACTTGTTTTCTAACATTTTTCATCTTAACATCTCATCAATTATGAGCATGTTGGATACACATTTTAGCTATACAGCTACTATAATTCTATGGATGTGAATGTGTTAGTGTGAAAAGCTTCCTTATATATGTCTTATGTACCGTATATGGCGAATAAATGTGATTCTAATTCTCAGCTCCTCATACTCCCTGCAACCCCATCCCTGCTCCACTAGATGGAGCCAGAGCTTAATAAGTGTCACTCAGAGTGGCACAGCAATCTGATCATCCTCGCTGGTACACTGAGAAGCCGGCTGGTGAGACCTGTGAGGAAGTCTGAACAGACAGGGCAAGTAAACAGAGGTTAAGATTACAGCGTCTCTAAGGATCAGTCTGCTATCACTAACACGCACATACACACAAATAAATGAGCAGTGCTGCACACAAAGGATCTACAAAAACATCTACACAGATACAAAAATACACTTAAACAATGGTGAGAAACAATGGCGGTCAGTCAGTGATAGAAAAATACCAACACGAATACCCACTACCTGCAAAAAGAGCACTACAAAGTTATATATCATATCAATATCACATATTGATATTCTGCTTCATACATAAATATATCCATGGCAATTCAAATCTATGTATAAATAAACACACACACACCAACTAATACACAAACACAGTCAGCAACCTGAGCATTAGAAGTACAGTCTAAGATTTTGGTGGAGTTTGCCAAAGCACGCTCTATTGAAATTCATTATTCAAACAAACAAAAGCCACACCCCGAAACACACATCATCCCGAATACTACAACAATTCTGACTTTATAAAAAAACACAAAAAACAAAACAAAACAACAAACTTAAAAATGACAGCCTTTATATTAAAGGTGAAGGCAGTGTGTGTGACCAGAATGTGCACAATAATCTCAGATTCTTCAACAGTTTTTCTTCCTCCCTAACTCCACCTGAACAAGCCATACTCATCAATCCCTAGTCTTATCACGGACAGACCGTGTGATGAAATCTGGGCCAGAAATGGGTGATAAATGTTAGCATAAAACGGCAATTTCACAGCACTCCAGGTGGCTGGATCCCAACGGGCTGCCCTGTGAGAGCTCAGCGTTAAGACATAGCTTCCCTTCTGTATCTGGGAGGCAGATTTCACACACGGTCCATTTCTCTGCTATTTATAACACTGCTAGACTTACGCAACGGCATACCCCTTATCAAGGGCTTTTACTGCAGCAAAGACAGAGAGCTGTGGAGTGTTTTGACTTAACTGAACTCGCAATCCTTAACTATGGATTTTATTTATACAGGGTGTCCCAAAAGTCTCCATACATACAAATGTCTTCCGATAATTTTCATACTGAGTTTGTATTATTATTTTTTCAGATAGTCTTTAAGAATGCCTTTGACAAAAGAAGACCATATGGAAGTCATTCTCAGGGAATCGTCAGGAAGCTGTCGCAAGGTTGCGATGGACTTTAACAGGAAACACGGGAAACACGGGAAACACATCACACATGACACTGTTGCCAAACTGGGAGCCAAAGTTCGGAGAGACGTCTCTGTGCGTGTTTACGAAGAAATGTAGAGGTTGTTCTGTAAATAAAAAGTTACATTTCGCTATAAAACGTGCTCAATTCCCCTATATATGAGGACTTTTGGGTCACCCTGTACTTTAAAGACTGATTATGCTAAACTCTATCAGTAAAACTAGATGTTGTATACTAATCCTTCACCAGGACTGGATTCAATAAGGTATATATTTTCCACCTGATCAGAACTGAGTGTGGGAGTGTCAGATAATGATTTCTGGCAGTAGCATCACTTTAGCAACACAAAAACAAAAAACAAAGACAGCAGTGGAAAGAGAGTAGGGATGACAAAGATAGAGCATTTCCACAACCCTTTTGTTTTTGCACAAGCTACAAGTCAAAAACATTGGGTAGGTGTGTTGATGTATTTTATATATAATCCTAGGGGTAAGATGCTCACGGCAAGTGACAGAAATACGGTAAAACTTGATTGTGTGTGTGCTAAATTAGTGTTCTGCCACTTCCAGTCTGGTTTACAATGCCACACTTATTAGTATAGCACTGTATCGTGAATGACATAACACTGCAGGTTTAAAATGCCAGTCAGTCAGTTCATTTACATGGACAACAATAATCCACTTTTAACCCGATTAAGACAATACTCTAATTAAGAAATTACCATGCAAACAGCAATTTTTTATTACCTTAATCTAATTAAGGTCATAATCGAAGTAAGCAATAATCGAATTAAGACAGGTGGAGTACTCCTGTTTTACTCGCATTATGGATGTGCATTACAGACATGTAAACACCTTAATCACATTATGAACGTCGTGTGAGTTTTCACTGCATTTTGCAACAGGACACGTACACACACGACAGTTTTACGTTTACGGCGAACAAGAGAGTTCGGCTGCGTCCCAAACCGCATACTTTCTTACTATAGGCCTGTAGTGGGGAAAAATACATGTATCTCGGCTACTATATAGACGGTAAGTACGCGGTTTGGGACGCAGCCCACGGCTTCAAGCAGTTGTCTATTAGCACGTACAGCATGACAAATAATTAACTGCACTTAAAGCGTTTGTAAAAATAAAAACACCCAAAACTGTATACGGTACCATAACGAAGACAAACTGTATGTCGATATGTGAAATTCTGGAGGGACGTCGGACGGCGTGGCGCGGTGACGTAATGACGTGTGCCGTTAATCGACTTATGTTCTATAACATGTAAAACGCGAACATGACAGGAATATTCTAAAAGCGACTCATGTCCTTAATCACCTTAATCACAATATTGTCTTACTCAGAGTAAGGTCAATAATTAGATTACTGCTGTCCATGTAAACATGGTCAGTGTTACTACCATCAGCGTCTAACTGCCTAACATCACACAGTCACAGAACTCCCATTCCTTCTGCCGTAAAAATGTACGGAAAAAAAATAAACAGTTTTAGATCGATAGTGCTATTGTGTTAAAATGGTATATGCAAAATTAGATTAGGTTAGATTCAAGTGCATCGTCAGTTGACAGAATACAAGTACAACAAAATGTAGTTTAGGATCTAACCAGATGAAAAGAAAGTGCAGAAGCAGATAAATAGAATGGAAAGATAGATACAGGGTAATACACAGAGCTGATGATGTAAATGTGAACAGTATGAAAAAAGCAATAGGAAATGGAAAGATATGCATGTACACTGAGACAGATGGGTAAAGATCTAGTGAAGACCTTTGGTAAGCACTGGTCAGGTGAGTGTGAGGAGGGAATACACCCTGACTGGGCAGCCAGATCATCGCAGGGCACCACGTACACACGAAGGATGAATATGTACATTATAAATACGAACAATAATTTTTTTTAAGAGGAATATAAACATAAACAAAGAAATGTGTGTGACTATGCGTGAAATGATTATTTGTAGAAAAGTGAGTGGGAAATGACTGAGTGGTTTGACTGATACATACAAAATATCAAACCCAACACCAAATATACATCCAACAGAGAAAAGCTAATCATGAAAATAAATTGCCAATCGCGTATATTTCACATGACTTTTTAACAGTAATTTACCCGTTATTCGTCAAGTCAAAGAAGCATGCTGTATAAAGTAGATTCCACAAACACACTGCTAAAGGAGAAGAGACGAAAGCAAATCTCACTGATTATAAAATCATTCTAATTACGTACAAACCACTGAAAGGTCTCACACCACGGTATCAGAGTGACCTTTTGGTCTATTATGATCCACCACACCTGCTTCAATCAAAAGGTGCTGGCTCTTTATTAGTACCTAGAATAATGAAGCCTAAAGTTTGCTTGTTCCTACAAATCCCTGCAGCTGTGGAACAGCCTGCTTCAATTCTGCTTCAAGTTTCCTGTACTTCATGTGAATCACTCTGTTTTTGTGGATGGCCCTAGTGAAGACTGCACCTAGGGCTGTGCAATATGGCGATTAATATTGTAGGAAGATAGAAAAATATCTACATACATACACACACATACACTAGTGGTGTGGTGTTAAAAATAAAAGAAGCATGGTGGAATGTGACACAAAGCAAAACTCCCCTCAACACTGACACAGAACAGGCATCAGCTCAACTAAAAGATGAGGAACTTGTACCTAAAAAAGGAGGTACTTCTGTCATTTGGAAGTGGTTTGGTTATGAGACACTGACCAGAAAATATTAACTGACAGAAAAGGAAAGTAATTTGTGCCACAGTCCAGTCTTGACAACCTGCATGAAAGAAAACCTATAAAATGTTTTCATAAGTAATCATTTCATCAATTTTAGAGAAAACGTAATGTATCATGATGAATATCGTTACAAGAAATTTAATTATTAGATTTTGTCCATATCACTCCACACCCGAAACAGTTTTTGCCGAAGAATGACCCGATACTTTAAACTCGAAGCTAAAACCTTACTGCTGTAATCATAAAAGGACCTGTTGTGTTAACGCAGTGCTGTTTGTCTATATACTATACAATTGTAGAAGAGGAACAACTTATCGCATTATTAAGGGTCATGGAGCAGAGAAGTTCCCTTTTGAGTCTTTTTCCTTACTGCCGCCACCTCTAACTTGCTCATTAGGGATCTAAATCTACATCTACACCTGGAGCTCTATAAAGCTGCTTTGAGAATGTCCGTTGGTAAAAGCACTATATAAATAAACCTGAATTATACTGAAGAACATGGAGAGGAGCTAAAAAGTATGTGAAAGAACTCAGTAGTGGATTTACATTTTTATCGCCTTTGGTTTAACATCATTATGTCCATTAGAATGTCAATTGTCATTGTTTTCAGTCCATCTATGAGATTTACACTCCACGTCGTGTTGTGCGTATCAGGAGTTGTTCATGTCGCCACTGTCTGAATTTGTCTTTCCCCAAGAAAATTTAGTTTGTGCGATTTTCATCTTTTCCCAACCAATCAATTAACCCCCATTCCCCACCCCTCACCCCTGTGTGTGTGTGTGTGTGTGTGTGTGTGTGTGTGTGTGTGTGTGTGTGTGTGTGTGTGTGTGTGTGTGTTGATTAGCACTGATGAAGCTGTTCCAGTAGCAGATGGCTGATAGTCGTCTGGTTTAAGAGTGGAGTGTGAAGTGTTCCAAAAGTAATGGGAGGAGATGCACACTAGGTGTATCAGGTTCTCATTATTTCAATTCAGTTCATAACATTTTTGTAATATGTTCAAAGGCAAACAAACAGGAAAAAACAAAATCACATTCAAATGTTTAGGATCCCATGGTCAGCTTGTATTTCGGGTGATGTAATTATTACCGTTGTGTTTCTGTGATTTTAGCCCAGTCTGAATCAATCACGTCAGTATTTTTAAAAGACTGTTTCCTTGTCTGCAAATATTAAATATTAGGTTTCACAAAAAGTTAAAGATACCCAGTATTGGGATCGGGCCGACACCAGGAAAAAAACTGGTGGACTGCATATTGGAGAAAACGTGTCGGATACGAGATCCTGTAACAAATGGCATATACTGGAATTTGATGTTTTATTTTTGGAACTGTGAATGTTTACATATTTTAAAAACAACAACATATTTACACTTTATACTTTATTGTATTTACAGTGCAAGTGTTTTTGTTTAAGAGTTTAACTGTGAAGCCTCCATGTTCGTCTTTTTTAACAAGCAGCTGGTCGGCTATCTGGGATGAGTGATGTATATTAGTGTACTGTATAGTCAGCGTTATATATTGAACAAGCAGATAACATCTATGTTGATTAAGCTAAAGAAAATACTAGCATACAGTCATGGGAAAAAGAAAGTACACCCTCCTTCAATTCTATGTTTTGCGGTATCAGGGCCTGATGCAATTGTGCGGTCTTCACCAACTTTCATAAAAACACACAAATTACCTCAGATGACAATAAATAAACAAACAAACAAACAAACAAACAAACAAACAAATAAATAACAGGTTTCAATATGAAGTCACTTTCAAAAAGTAAACCAACAAATAAGTGCACCCTTCCTATGTCCACAATCATTAAGAGAATAATTATAATTACAAATGAAATGCATAAAATTAGTTAATCATCAGGAAGTAATATTAGAAGTGCATAAGTGCTACTTGATTTAACGCCGAGTCTGTGAGTGGCCATGTTTATTTGACATCACTTGGTGAATTCTGGGTTGAGGAGACCGACCAGATTTTCCGAGTAGGAATTCCAAGTTTAGGGGATTTCTTTTTCATAGTACCTGGAGGTTAATGAGTTTTAATGTAATGCAGCAGATCATCTCTTGCTGAAGCCAAACTGAAACCAAGTATTGGCCAGGTTTGAAATGAACAACAATCGAACGCAGACAAGCTGTCTAGTCTGGTGTTGTAAGTAATTTATTGTGTTTCTAGCAGAGTTAAGGCCTATATACCAGCATGTAACCAATTATTGCCAACCCACACAGCTAAAAGTCCTACAACAAGCAGTTAAATATGCTGTTTACATGGTTTCACAACCTTGTTTACATTGCAAATAATAATACTACAACTACTACTAATAATAATAATAATAATAATAATAAGTTCCATTTAAATAACACCTTTCTTACAATCAAAGCCACCACCATCTCAAATTTCTACAGGGAAAGATTTTCCTGTACAAATCATTCATAATTACTACACATATCCACTGGCAGTCTTACTTCACAATACATCCATATATCTGGAAATCTTATCCTGTCCAAACACTACATTCATCACAAAACATAATACATGTGTTCCATTTACAACAAACAATGTCTGAGTAAGTGCATGCCATTTGTCCTCCAAGGCTAATGGGTAAGCAGAAGTGGAAGCGGTTCCTTCGTGTACTGGAACAGAGTCATGGTTCAGTTTGGAGGTGTGCGTTTGGAGCCCGATAAAAGAACATGGGAGCTGGTAGACAAATATAATGTTCATGGGATAAAGAAGCCTGGGATAACCTGGTGATGGTGTTGGATGCGGTGCAGTGGATGCATTAACTGTGTACATTCATTGTTCATCATTAAATGCATTATCTTGGTCTGGGTCTTCATTTTTTTAAATTTGGGAAATAGATTCAACTACATTAATTAGAAAATGACAGACAAAAAAAAATGAACTATGAGTGGGACTGTTCAAATGTTCTGTAGGAGAGGGGAGGATTAGTCTGAATTCCTTCAGAGTGGGGGAGGGGTGGGATTAAACACAGTCCCACCCACACCTCTACTGTAGTTTCAGGTGTTTCACTACCTTGACATGATGCAACAAGCTGCATGAATCAGAAATACTATGTTTCTCCACATGAATGTTCAGAGAGTATAACATTTCTCCAAGGCACCTTGCTGGAGATATTTCGTCACCTGATCTAGAATGATATCGAAGAACAAGAAGGTGTGGATGAACAAGTCTAAGGCACCATGATTTGTTTTAAACGTTGTGTCTTTGGTAATTGTATAGTGCTTCGGCACTGTATACATGTGCCTAAGACTTGGGCAATGGTCAATAAAATCAGCTAATACAGTATCCAGTATAGCAGTCGTGAATAGCAGTTTGTTATGTGTGAACAGAGTTGAAATCCTGTGAAAAGGTGAAATCCTGATGATGTCATCTACTGCTAATCTGAGAGCAGACGTTTCTGTATCTGCAGCAAAGAGCAACTTCCACAACGTGATCAATCCCAGCTAAGAACAGACATGCTAATTAACTGGAGTGAATTTGATCCTTACATAACCACAGATACACACCGAAACACACACACACACACACACACACCAGTGTTATGGAAGAATGGATAACCCAGATAGCAGGTGCCAGTCATTTACACCAAGATGCGCAGGATTGGGCTACCATAGCAACATACTGGAGCAGTGCCCCATAACGATCAATTCAATACTAACGCAGTCTTCTAACATGGAGACATACACTATATGGCCAAATGTTTGTGGACACCTGCCCATCACAGTGGTTCTTCCCAATACAATCTTCCTTGAAATTGAAGAGGCTCAAACCTGTTCCAGCATAACACTGCCCCTGTGCACAAAGCGAGCTCAATTAAGTCAAGGTTGGAGTGGAAGGAACTCGACTGGCCTGCACAGAACCCTGACCTCAACCCCACTGAACATCTATAGGATGAACTGGGAACACCAACTGCATGCCAGGCCTCCTCACCCGACATCAACACCTGACTTCACTAATACTCATGTAGCTGAATGGACAAATCCCCACAGCCATGCTTCAAAATCGAATGGAAAGCCTTCCCAGAAGAGTGGAGGTTATTATAACTGGGGACTATATCTGGAATGGGAGGTTTTATTAAATAAATAAATTAAGAAATAAATAAAAAGTTTATGTTCAAAAAGCGTACGACCACATGGTCTATGTGCAACTCTAAGCAGGTCAAGCCTCAGACTATTAAAGTTTTACAGGCAGAGACAGTAATGACAACACTGATGTGTTCATGATAGCAATACTCTAATACTAAAAACATAGACGTGATGTCTGTTCTAACAAAAATTTTTTCCAAAAGATACAGTATCTCACAAAAGTGAGTACACCCCTCACATTTTTGTAAATATTTGATTATATCTTTTCATGTGACAAGGCTGAAGAAATGACACTTTCAATGTAAAGTAGTGAGTGTACAGCTTGTGTAACAGTGTAAATTTGCCGTCCCCTCAAAATAACTCAACACACAGACATTAATGTCTAAACCGCTGGCAACAAAAGTGAGTACACCCCTAAGGGAAAATGTCCAAATTGGGCCCAAAGTGTCAATATTTTGTGTGGCCACCATTATTTTCCAGCACTGCCTTAACCCTCTTGGGCATGGAGTTCACCAGAGCTTCACAGGCTGCCACTGGAGTCCTCTTCCACTCCTCCATGATGACATCACAGAGCTGGTGGATAGAGAACTTGTGCTCCTCCACCTTCCGTTTGAGGATGCCCCACAGATGCTCAATAGGGTTTAGCCCATCACCTTCACCCTCATCTTCTTTAGCAAGGCAGTGGTCGTCTTGGAGGTGTGTTTGGGGTCGTTATCATGCTGAAATACTGCCCTGCGGCCCAGTCTCCGAAGGGAGGGGTTCATTCTCTGCTTCAGTATGTCACAGTACATGTTGGCATTCATGGTTCCCTCAATGAACTGTAGCTCCCCAGTGCTGGCAGCACTCATGCAGCCCCAGACCATGACACTCCCACCACCATGCTTGACTGTAGGCAAGACACACTTGTCTTTGTACTCCTCACCTGGTTGCCCCACACACGCTTGACACCATCTGAGCCAAATAAGTTTATCTTGATCTCATCAGACCACAGGACATGGTTCCAGTAATCCATGTCCTTAGTCTGCTTGTCTTCAGCAAACTGTTTGCGCTCTTTCTTGTGCATCATCTTTAGAAGAGGCTTCCTTCTGGGACGACAGCCACGCAGACCAATTTGATGCAGTGTGCGGTGTATGGTCTGAGCACTGACAGGCTGACCCCCCACCCCTTCAACCTCTGCAGCAATGCTGGCAGCATTCATACAGCTATTCATTGAGGGAATCATGAATGCCAACATGTACTGTGACATACTGAAGCAGAGCATGATGCGTATGCAGTATTCCAGAATGATCACGACCTCAAACACACCTCCAAGACGAACACTGCCTTGCTAAAGAAGCTGAGGGTGAAGGTGATTGACTGGCCAAGCATGTCTCCAGACCTAAACCCTACTGAGCATCTGTGGGGCATCCTCAAACGGAAGGTAGAGGAGCACAAGGTCTCTAACATCCACCAGCTCTGTGATGTCGTCATGGAGGAGTGGAAGAGTACTTCAGTGGCAACCTGTGAAGCTCTGGTGAACTCCATGCCCAAGAGGGTTAAGGCAGTGCTGGAAAATAATGGTGGCCACACAAAATATTGACACTTTGGCCCAATTTGGACATTTTCACTTAGGGGTGTACTCACTTTTGTTGCCAGCGGTTTAGACATTAATGGCTGTGTGTTGAGTTATTTTGAGGGGACAGCAAATTTACACTGTTACACAAGCTGTACACTCACTACTTTACACTGTAGCAAAGTGTCATTTCTTCAGTGTTGTCACATTAAAAGATATAATCAAATATTTACAAAAATGTGAGGGGTGTACTCGCTTTTGTGAGATACTATACATTACAAGGAAGGATGGTTTGCTGTTAATGTTGAGAGATGTGTTAGCTAAAAGACCTGAAAGAGGTCAGTGATGAACACAACAGCAGCACTGAAACAAACACTGCACTCAGGAACCACACCAACACCTGCACTGATGCGAACACTGCTAACCGATGCTAACTCTGACCTGAACTCAACTCACGGTGAAGACATTGTTAGCGCTAAACCCGATGCCGCTACAGGTGATCGCGCTAGCACTGCCCCTGTCCCGAATGTCTGCACAGAGGATGATCCTGACCCCATACAACAGCCGAAGGAGAACCCACAGGCACTGACTAACTCTGCTAAAGCACAGGACACTACAGCAAAGCTGACAACTGAAAGCAAGGAGACAATGAACGCTGCAAAAACCAAAAAACCCAAATTAGGGAATGTTGTTATGATGCACGAGCGTGAAGGAGCAAAGTGCAGCACAGGTACTACAGGAGGATGGAGAAATTGAATCAGATGAACCAGCAGCCTGAAGATCTGAACACCACAGCACAGATGAGCTGCTTTTTAGAACACACAAAAGCAAAAAGGAACATCTCACTTTGCAGCTACGTCCCAGGAAAGGCGAAATCCGCTAAATCAGCATAAAACGCCACAAGACATGACAATCTAAGAGTGTTCTCACCACACAGAACATACAGACTCGGAAAATGGACATCAGTGGCACTGAAGAGTCTTTAAACTGGACTATGAGCTTTCCTTATGGATTTATTTAATGTGAAATTAGTATAAAACTGGATTTATTTTAGATGGTTTGGGGTGGGGGGGGGGATCGAGGGGTCTGAGGGTGTTTTTAAAATGTCAATATGTAAAACTGATACATTAATGGAACCATAAAAGAAAAAAAATCTCTCTCATATCATTTTCTACATTACCCAGGCAGGAAATGTAAACATCAATGCACACTCAGTAAATAAATGAATAAGATCATCACTCTTCCTGGTACAGCGAGTTCATGCTTTATTTACGTGAACTACAAACAGAAGTGACTGCAGTGTTGCAGCAGGTAAAGTAAATAAACCGAGCACCGAGAGGCTGAAGCGATCAGGTCTCGGGTCGACGAACTCCCAGCCAAAAGGAGAAAGGAAGCCTGTGTGAATATGTGACTGAGAGACACACAGAACAATTAGGAAGCAATGTTTAGTTTCTGCATGGATCATCTGGGGGTCGACTGTAGGTGAGCATGTGAGTTTTGACGCTTTGTGTTTTGATGTGGTTTTGGTGGATGCAGCTGTGGTGGTGACTGTAGTGTTCTCTCCATCTGAAGACCTGCAATGACTTCATCACTCTGACATCACTCTGACTGTCCCTGCAGTCTTAAAAACAAAGTGAAATCAAAATCAGAATGCATTTTCATACCTAACCAAGAGAAACAGGACTGGACAGTACATCTTTAGTTGGGGGTTAACATAACATGTAAATATTAGCTTCCCCCTCAACCATACATGCATGTTGATGTAGTAAAAATATGTTAATGTTAGAGGCAGAAAAAAGTAATTGCATTTTGATTTGAATATTAGGGGGGGAAAAAACAAGAAATTTGTATATTAACTGTCTGATAACTGCTGACTTGTGCAAATAATGGTGAGAAACATTAACAAGGAATTAACATTGAAAAGTGAAAAGTCAGTATTTATTTCTACTTGTCAGTTATCCCTACATTCAAGCAGTGAAACACGTGGTTAAGTTGTATACAGACTCGAGCTGCGATACAGCAGGGACATACCTGAAAACTGATTTCTCTAAAAAAATCGGCAGATGTAACTGAAATCAAACTTTTAAGTGATGCGCACCATGAGCAAGCTGGGCGAAAAAGTGGACTGTATACAAGGAAAAGCACCTGATTAGCCACTGTAAAATATAGTGGTGGATCACTGATGCTTTAGGGTGGTCATGTGGCAGAATATTTCAGCCAGGAACCTGCTTGAGGTTCAGATTTGAATAGGTGGAGAGAGCCATCAACAAGATACAGAAACGGTTAAAGAAACACAAAAATCAATGACCATGTCTGTCTCCAGATTTAAGCCCCACTGTAAACCTGTGGTCTGATTTGAAGACCATAAGCACAAACCTGTGAATCTAAAAGAGCTTAAAATCTTCTGCTTGAAGAAGAGGACTAAGATCCTCCAATCTTGTTAAGACATTACAGGAAGAACGCCAGTGGTGTTCATTCTCTCCAGGGAAAGTCACAAAATATTAACTGTAAGAAGCTGCTGATCATTTTGAAACCAGTGGATAGTACAAAGACTGTTCTTGGTGTGTTTTGCCGCTATGTTTAAGCGCAAAAATATCACTTGCTTTTGCTCGATTTCATGGGAGCCAATATTTCTGGAGGGCCATATTTTTCTACTGATTTATGATGACTGAAATAAAAGGCCGCAAACAGGAGTGAGTGATACGACACAACTATCATGATGAGCTTTAAAGTGAAAAACATGCTCAATTGGGTCGAGGTCAGGTGACTGACTTTGCCATTTAAAAACATTCCATTTCTTTACTTTAAGAAGATCTTGGGCTGGTATGTTTTGGCTCATTATTCATCTCTAATGTGAAGCACCCTCCTATCCGTTTTGCAACATTTGACTGAATCTGAGCAGAAAGTATAGCTCTATACACTTCAGAATCCATCCTGCTATTTCTATCATCAGTCACATCAATAAACACCAGTGACGCGCTTCCATTGGCAGCCAAACATGCCCATGCCATAACACTCCCTCCACCATGTTTGCCATATGATGTGGCATGCTTTGGATCATGAGCCCTTCCTCTCCTTCACCTTGCTTCCTATTCTTCTCTTCCCATCATTCTGGTACAGGGTCATCTTGGTTTCATTTGTTCAAAGAATCTTGTTTCTTTTTTTTAGATGATTTCTAGCAAAGTCTAATTCTGTTCTTGAGTGTTTGGTTTGCATCTTGACATATTTACATTCATGAAGGCTTCTCTTGATTGTAGACTTTGACAAATGATACCCCTACCTCCTCCAGAGTGTTCTTGACTAGGCTAGATGTTGCGAAAGGGGTTTTTCTTCACCAAGGAATGAATTCTGCATCCATCGACTTTAGTTGTCTTCTGTGGTCTTCCAGGCCTTTTGTTGTTGCTGAGCTCATCAGTGCGGTCCTTCTTTTTAATATGTACCAAATTGCTGATTTGGCCACTCCTAAAGTTTCTGCTCTCTCTCTCTGATAGGCCCATTTTGTTTTTTCAGTCTAATGATGGCCTCCTTGCATTTGCATCGACACCTATTTGGGACGCACATTGAGGGGAGGGCTGCAACTAACAATTATTTTCGTAATCGAATAGTTGGCCGGTCATTTTTTCTGGATTAATCGGTGGGGGCAGGGCAAGCTTTCAGTACCTTTTTTTGTTTCTTAAAATAAAATCCACAAACTGAGTGTTATAATATAAACTGTTTGTCCAAAACAGAAAAGAACCCAATACACACACGAATATATAACATATATACGGAAGTGATCTCTCTCTCTCTCTCTCCCCCATATATATAAAACTTATTTTATAGTATTTATGCATTATGCTTATGGATGCACAAAAAGCACTGAATTAAACTACAGTCCTACATGAATAATAAAAACACACTTTCACTGCAGCTTGTGGTTTCTGTTACTCACTGTCTTTAAGAATATTATTTAACTTGTGTTTACTTTTGATCATAGTGTTTTAATAAGACATTACAGATCTAACTCGCGCGACACTATCATCACGTCTATACCGCGCGTGATCAGCAACGCGGCCTCGTTACTAACACGTCACTTCCGTTATAATAAACAGCTTGCACCAGTTTCCCCTGCCCCTTACACACAGTGGAGCATTTTGGATATTATGCTAAGTTTGTCCTTGTGCATCAGTTTGATTTCCACATGTTTAAAATGCTACCCTGCCTTAGAGGAGGTTACACACTTTCTTCCTCAGTCACGTGACGATTTTGTTTCCATCTGATGGAGACTGAGGTCATGTTGTATAAAAGGTAAAGCTGACAAAGTAAACGGAAGAAAGTCATTGTCCATGCTAATGCTAGCGTGCATATGATGTCATGCACCGTCGTGGTTTATACTTCCGTTTAGTAAAAAAAAAAATTAAAAAAAAACGCTAGTGTTGTATTTGAGATATTACCTTTCTAAATTCCACACACTAGACGGTAGTGCCGAGTGCATAGTGTAAGTGTACAGTACTTCATTTGGGACACAACTTTAGTATTTACTTTAACAGACGTAACGTGATGAGTAAATCTCCCCCGTGCTGCGCGCAGACCAACTCATCCATAATGAGATTCCTTGACAATGATTTTCATAATCGCTTATTATCAATTTTATCAAGTAGGTGTTGCAGCTCTAATTGAGAGACACATGAACAGCTACCAAATGCAAATTCAACACTTGGGATCAAGTCCAGACCTTTTATCTAATTAATCGGTCATGAAATAACGAGGAAACGGGTCACACCTGGCCATGAAACTGCTTATCAGTCAATTTTCCAATTTCTTTTGAGCCTGCGAAAATGGAGGGACTCTGTCCAAATACTTATGTACCCAACTGTATACCATAGGTGACGTGACGTACCAGCAAAACAGTTGTGAGACAAAAACAACAGTGAAAACGGTGAAAATATATCCTATGTACAAAATATATTGTACTGTTATGTGATACATTTTACTCTGACTGTGTGGTAATGCATCACAATATCCACCATGATGTTATGCGGTCACATATTCCAGCTCTAGACTACACTGAGGCCCTGTTTACACTGCTGCATTTTCATTTTAAAACGCATAATTGTTGCTACGGTTACGCCTGTTGTCTACACTACTCCGGCGTTTTCCACCCTCCAAAACGGAGACTTTTGGAAACACCGAAGACCCAGTTTTAGTTTGAAAACTCCGGGCTCGTGTTTCAGTGT
Source organism: Ictalurus punctatus (assembly GCF_001660625.3). Lineage (NCBI taxonomy): Eukaryota > Metazoa > Chordata > Actinopteri > Siluriformes > Ictaluridae > Ictalurus > Ictalurus punctatus. Next base: position 5,929,817 of record NC_030442.2, on the reverse strand, counting down.
AAACAGACCGAAACTAAGACTTGGGTCTTCTGGATCACTGTGTATCCTTCCCTGATTCGTCAAACACCTACCATATGACCATTACGCTACCTTGATCGTATACACAACCACACGGAGACTGATCCACAAGTTTTGCTGGCTTTGTTGTCATTCTTAGCAGCCACTGTGCAGTAAATTCAGTATTTTATAATATTGCAGCTGCTACATGCGCAAGAGGCGAGCTATGATTAGAGAAATAGGCAAACAAATCTCATTTCAAGCGGTGTAAGTCCTACATGGAACGCTGGTTTGGACTAGCAACCAACTTCCTGTTTACACTTGTATGCACATGCCCAGTATGCATGAATGGTCATGTGACGCGTTTTCGGTCGTGTATCGTGGACGGAGATCGTTTCTGAAACACAGCGGAAACGCCAGTGTGGATGCGGATCGTTTTCATTTTAAAAAACGAAAACGCACTAGTGTAAACAGGGCCTAAGTAACTGTGGCTCAGTGGTTAGACCGAGAGCTCCAATTTAACGGGAAGCAAACTGTTCCGCTCTGATTAAAAGAAGTAAAAAGCCCTGATCTAAAGACGATGGGGATTTCATCCAGCCAGTGGAGACGTCTGTGTGATGGGCCTAATTATCACAGTGTCCAACCACAGCATGGAGTCTTTCAACAGAGACACTGATCTCCCCTGCTTAACCACACACACACACACACACACACACACACACACAGCTTTGTGGAACTGAATAATTAAATTTACTTGGCACATCCTCTTTCTTTCAGTCTCACCTGAGCTGTTCTCAGGTCAGGGCCATCATGCATCCATTAATGAGACCAACAAACAACCTGTCAGACAATGCAAACACTCCATCAGCATCTGCGCACACACACACACACACACGGAGTTGTGGCACACAGGAAGCAGAGAAACCCTAGTGGGTGCCACAATGACACATATCACTTCACCACTTAGATGTCAATCTCTCAATTTAATTTGTATAACCTTTCAAAATGCCTTCAATGCAATAAAGAGAATGAAATGGAAAGAAAAAGAACCTCTCTCAGCTGACTTGGGGAAGAAAGCTCGAGAGGAGACAAGACTCTAAAGCCGATACCTTCCTCCCCTGGGGTGTGGCGTAGATGGAGATATAGTCAAAGCAGGACTAAAAGTAGAAATGCTAATGATGGTGCAGGAGCGTGTTATCCATCCTTCCGCTCCCTCTTCTCTCCCAAGCCATGCCCTTACATTTGATAGCAACACAATCTGAAACACATTATACCTTCACTTCACCCTGGTCTCACGCTCATGGAAATAGACAAGTGAAAGATCTACGCCAACCTCGTACTCGTTCAAGGCTCGTTCTGACAGGATGTGCGTGAACACAGGAGGAAATGGAAATAAGAGATTGAGGGATTTGATGAGAACATATTTGCATGTTTATGAAGAAGTTTTAAAATAATTAATTTCTACAGTTGCATTTTTCGTTGTTACTCTCGAGTCAAACGGAACGTAACCTCGAACGAATCTGAAGTAAATGCTCGTGTAATTTTTACAGAAACGTTTTAGAAGATCCCATATTACAAACGCACGATAAATTAGTCATGTCCTGTGTTCCGAGATGTTTTATTCCTTTCCAGGACATTGCGAGAACTGGGCTTTTCCTGAAGGACTGGGAGATTGATTTGCAGCTGTGGTTTCGCCTTGTTGATGTTAGTAAGCCTGTACTGGAACTGGACAGATTTGGTTAAATAAGGAATAAAGCTTCGGGACAGGAGCAAAGTTACTGTACAACCCTGACCTTGATTATTTTCCCTCAGACAGCACGTTCCGTAGTGAATTGTAAATCTGTAAATTTTTGATTCATTAAAGGCCATTTGTTTAAAGTTATGTTTAATGTTGTGGAACATTAACATTAGCTTCTTTTTCCCCTCTTGCTCTCTTTTTCTTCTCTCAGCTTGAAATCAAGAAATCTCCATCTTTAAGAATTGGTCCCATGTCGAAAAACTTCAAATCACACTGCTGACACCGGAGACTCCTCCCAAAAACTTCACCATAGCAACAATTACATGTGTTTTTGATCTGTTTATCTATATATCTATAAATCTGTTAATAGAGAAATTCTAACATTAATATAATTAATATATTTATTGTACGCATGTTAATGTAAACCTTGGAAGTTCCATGATTTAGAAAGATGTTGCTGCTGTAATAGAAGATGTGGGGCTACGTTACAGGCTCATGTTACACTGAAGCTTTATTCACTCGGTAGCCTATGGTGTATGCTAACGCTGGGTGAATTAAACTTTGATGTGAGGTGATGCGCATTTTCTGACGAACTTATCTACTCTGTAATCTGTTGAATGTTTAAGGAATATTCGGTGCTTATGGAGATGTAATTCAGACATTATCAGTTGTTATGATGTGACTGAACGAATGGTCTGTAATGTCAGATGAAGTGTGTGTGTGTGTGTGTGTGTGGAGGGGTTGTTCTCTTGCACCATCCGTCAACAGCGAGACTAGGCAGGTGTGTGTGGTGAGAAAGGAAGGCGTGAGGAACACACACCCCTGAGAGCTCATGAAACATGATACTGAACAGATGTAGACGTATGAACTGTGTATTAGCATCGCTACAGTGTCTACACACACACAGCTAATTAACGCTATACTACACCTCAATCTAACCCTAACCTTAACCCTAAACTCAGTAACCAGGAGGATTTTTTTTTTTTTTTAATTAAAGCTAAAGGTGATTTTTCTGGTGGGGACGAGCCAAAGGTCCCAATAAGGTCAAAGCTGACAGATATCCCTATCTCTATGGGGACACACACATAGTTGAACTTTACATCTGCCTTTTTCTGCTCTGGAGGAAAGGAAGCTGATGAGAAACACACACACACACACACACACACACACACACACACACACACACACACACACACACACACAGAGAGAGAGAGAGAGAGAGTAATTCAATTTAAGCATAAATGAGAGCGATGCAGACATCAAGAGACAGTCTGACTGAACGCCTGAAAGAAGGAAAGGAAAGACTCTTTGGGCTGTTCACAAGACTTGTCCTCATACAGACACACCGGAAACGAACAAACTCCCATCTGGCCACATTTCACAGAGGGTGTATTTGTAGTTCTAGTCTTGGGCTGTGCGCACGTGTGCAGGAGTGTGTATCCGTGCATGCATGTGTGTGCGTGTGTGTGCGAGGGTGTTCGTCTGTGTGAAGTGTGACTTGTGACAGAGCCTCATTTCCTACTGTCTTATGGAACCTTTCGAAGTTACTGGTTAGGACATTCTCATTCTCTCTGTCTCTGTCTCTCTCTCTCTCACACACACACACACACACAGCTTGTATTACATGTATAGTGTTCCTCCTATGCCGTGTTTCTGTTGTACACATGCAAAGCTGGGTTCAGGTGTGGCATGTCAGCACGGTCAACACAAAAGCACAGACCCACACAAGCAATGAAACTGGTGAATGGTTCGGTTTATTAACTCCTCAACATTACTGAAGTAACGCTCTTAATGGAAACAAGCAGCAGCCAAGATCCAGTCCTTGTAAAATCTGACTTTAGTCTCATTTTTTGTCTTTGACGAAGGCTCAGTCTGATCCGGATACATTTTAAAACGTATCTACTATTACTCCGACTACTATTATTACTATTACTACTATTACTCCGACTACTATTATTACTATTACTCCTAATACTACTACTATTACTAATACTATTACTCCTACTACAATTACTCCTACTACTCCTCCCACTACTCCTACTATTACTCCTACTATTACTCCTACTGCTACTCCTACTGCTACTATTACTCCTACTACTCCTCCCACTACTCCTACTATTACTCCTACTATTACTCCTACTGCTACTCCTACTGCTACTCCTACTGCTACTCCTACTGCTACTCCTACTATTACTTCTACTATTACAACTACTACTACTACTGTTACTACTACTAACTACCCCTACTGTCTGGCAATAACTGCACAAGGAATCTAGGTTTGATCAAAGTTTCCCCCCTTTTTCTCCTGTGTGCATGTTCTGCATTCTTACAGAACGTCTGGCGATTTTCAAATCCTTCACTGAGGTCAAACTGTATCCCATAGCTGCCTTGAAATATTAGTTTGGTGCGCATTCACCTCACCTCAAATATTTCTAACATATTCAAATCTGTGATGCAAGCTCCATGTTCCCCCGTAGTGAATGTAATCTGACAGAAAGGCTGACATGCCTCTTATCCTTCGATTAAACAGGTTATTAAATGGACTTCCTTCAATCAGATAGACGGTTCATTCAATCGTTTTGCTTTATTCAGACTGAAGGTTAGTTACTTAAGCAGCTATCAAGATGGAGACATGCATGTACATTATGTTTTACACAGGTGCAACCCAGTACTGAACGCCATCAGCACAAACAAAAGTGGAAGAAAAAACCCAGAAGTTTGAAACGAGGAAAGGAGAAGCTCGGGTACTCTCCTTCCCTCACCTGTCTGCATGCTAGGTTTCTTTTTGCAAATTTCTGATGCACACCACATGATGCAAATGAAACAGAATCTCCAGCATGAATAAGGACGAAACTTCGTTTGATTATTCAGAAATCCACGCACCGTGCTGGAAAAAGCTCGGCGTGAGACTTGAGAAATCATTCCTGCACAAAGCAGATATGCCAAAATAATCAGATCTGAGCTGCCTCACACACAGATTTACCACATGTCCCACCGAACCATGCAAACCACATAAAAGCCCAGAGTATATCATATATACATCTACATCCATCCAACCAATCATTTCCTCTACCGCTTATCCTGCACAGGGTCACAGGGAGCCTGGAGCTTATCCCAGGGGCAGGAGGCAGGGGGAAACCCTGAACGGGCACAATCGCACACCCATTCACACACTACGGACAATTCAGAAATGCCAATAAGCCAACAACTAGGGACTTAACTATATCACAATATTTTCTGGTATCTATGGCGAAAACGATATCAGTGACGATAGAAATATAGCAGCGTGCACCACTGTTTTTAGCTACAAGTGATAGCTGCGATCTTGAGAGCCTCCGAAACACAAACATTGATCCAAAAATAAAACTGATTTTCTGTAAGTAAACCAGTTCCAGATTGTAGAGGTACGGTAGCTCCTCCTTTAGCGATGAACTCCTCAGCTTCACATCCACCTTCTGCCGTACTCGTTTTCTCTCTGAATGTGAGCTGCGAATGGGTCGCAGACCGTCACACACAAATACATCATCAACTAGGCTTTATCATTATTATCACGTGAAGACTTTCGACCGGTATATCGCAAACGATAAGATATCGCTCATCCCTACTTACACTGCCTGTCTTTGGACTCGGGGAGAAAGCCGGAGTACCTGGAGGAAAAACCCGACGCACAGAGAGAACATTCACAAACACACAGGGCGGAGGTGGGATTCGAACCTCCAACAATAGTTTACACAGAATGGTGGAATCAATCAATCAATCAATCAATCAATCAATAAATAAAGGGGTCACAGGATCATGGCCAGACTAGTTCAACCCGACAAGGAAGGCTACAATAACTCATATACCCACTCTTTACATCAGTACTGAGCAGAAAAACATCTCATACCCTACAACATGCAGAACCTTGAGGTGGATGGGCTACACAGCAAACCACGTCGGGTTCCCCTGCTGCCGGACAAGAACAGGAACCGGAGGCTTTTCTCCTGAAAATCACTGGGCAATCGCGAGCCATGCGTTTTTACCGTCTACACTCACCCAGCTTTTTTCAGGACATATTCAGCTGGTGAGTTGCCTTTAGCTACAGTAAAGTGTACAGTTCCACCCAGCGCTGTGTTTATTCTGAGCAGTGTGTGTGTGTTCAGGTTCAGTTGGATTAGCTGATTTGTGAATACAGTGTGGTTCTGCTCCAGAGTGCTCTCATTTGACCTGAGAGGAGGTGAGTAATGGTGAACGACTTTTTTTTTTAAAATCAAATGTAATAACTCTTTACAAATAATAATAATAATGATAATAATAATAATAATAATAATAATAATAAATCCTCTATGGGTTCTTCAGTTTGTGAAGGGTGGTTAAAGGATCTGTGTAGAACCTTAAAACAAAATGTATTTCCTACTAAATTTGAACCACTTTAGAACCACTTTACAAAGTGAAGACGGAAAGATACGGCCTAACTGAATGACTGAGAGAAGAAAGGAAAGGATAGAGACTCTCTGCTCACAGGACTGGAATTAGAGAGCTCATAATCATACACCGGAAAATGTAAAAGTAACATTTGCTCCGAGTTTCCTGGGGGTGAGTTTGCAATCTTAGGCAACGTGTGCACAGTTTATGCACACACACAAACAAACAAACAAATGACCCAAGACTAAAATTTATTAAGATTAATATCCAATCTGTTACTACCGGATACTTTAAGTGATTTGCATGATATGCTCAGAAAAGTATATTTCTCACTCATATAATCATATCCACCCCTTCCCTCCATCCGAGTCCACAAGAGCACCGCTCCAGCCTGCTTGTGTTTATAAGGAGCCATGTGTGCTTCTGTTCCAATCACATCGGTGCAATCTTCACAAGCTGACCTTCGTAAATGAAGGTGAATGTTATTGTGACGTATGAATGTGCATCTCTCTCACCATCTATCTATCTATCCTCTACTGTATGCCAATCTAAACTTCCCTTCTCACACACACACACACACACACACACCATCTCTCCTTTTAGCTCCACACTCACCTCCTTCCAAACAACCTCAAGCCTGTGAAGCTCCTGCTGCTATGGCGACGACCTCCAGCATGCCGCTCTTCCTCGGGGGGTGCAGTGCAGGGCAGGTCAGAGGTAGAAGAGGATGCTGAGGTGGAGGCCGGCGAGTTCGCAACCTCGAACCCTTCTTTTAGCCCCGCCCCCTCAGCGTCAGCCATCACTCAAACTGCGGTGTCCAATGCGGAGTGTTCATGGCAGGAATGATAAACACGTTATGCGGCACCATGCTGCACCACCTCTCCAAAAACCAGCCGAAGGAAGGAAGCAAGGAGCAAACAAAGGAAGGAGTGACAGACGGAGTGACTGAAGACGCGCCTGTAGCTCTGTAATTGTCACTTTCCCACTCCACCGTTGGCAAAGTTAATCCCACAAGCAGACTCCGGCATTCCTGCTGTCCTCTTCTGTCCCATGTCGTCCTGTCCCAGCCTCTCTCTTACTCTTTAGCCCTTTTTCTGCTCTTCTGCAGCAAGAACTTGTTGCAAGTCGAGCTTAAGCAAGGGGTCATAAACCGTCTGGAAAGAACTCCTTCTCTACACCTCCTCTTTCTATCTTCTTCCTTCTCTCATCTACAGCACCGGTGTGAGTTTCTGCTGAACTCTGCTGCTCTACACACACATATACACGCATATATACACACTCGCAAGATCACACATGCTTTCAGTCCTTCCTCCTCTCCCTCTCCTCCTCTCTCACTCACTCGCTCACTCACTCACTCGCTCGCTCGCTCGCTCTCTCTCACAGCCGGCTGTTCAGAGACACTGCACCAGACCAGGAAGTGTCAAGCTCAGAAGAAAAGAAACACACAAAGGACCCCACATGCAGCTGCCCTCACACATGCCTGACTGATATTATATCTTCCTCTCCCTGTGTGTCTTTCACTCTACTGACCCAGTTTCACCTCTATCGTTTTAATGATTAAAAAGCTGCATTGGACTGAGCAATAGCTGTGTGTGAGCTTTAAGGAGTTCTAATGAAAGGGGAAGTCTGGATTGAATCAAATTGCCGTATGACTTTCTGTAATCTATACAAATGAACTGTACAGTGTAACAGTGAGAGACCAGCTTTCTCTGCGGTAAAATAATAATAGTCTGAACTTTGGTGCCATCGATTGAGATTTGCTTGGATCATTAAAAATAGCGTGAAATAACTGGCTATTTTTATAATTAAGAAGGCAAAAGTCGCTGCATTCTGTTAAAAGATTATGGAAGAAACAGTCATTTTATATTTTAGCCGAGTCACTTTTTAATCCTAGCTTAACAACATCGTTTAAAGCTTAGCGGTTCAAGCACGCCTTGCACCTCGGGGTCAGGGGTTCGTGCTCTCCGTGCTTAGGGGGTTTCTCCGGGTACTCCTGTTTCCTCCCCCAGTCCAAAGACATGCGTTACATCTCTAAATGGTCCACAGTGTGTGAGTGGGTGTGTGACCGTGTGTCTGATTGTGCCCTGCGATGGGTTGGCACTCCGTTCAGGGTTTCCTCTGCCTTGTAGCCATCACTTGTAGCCAAAAACAGTGGGCACGGTGTTAAATTTATATCACTGATAGAGTTATCACAATAAATGCCAAGAAATATCGTGATATAGTTTTAAGCGCATATCGCCCATCCCTAGTTGTAGGCTGATTGGCATTTCTGAATTGTCCATAGTGTGTGGACGGGTGTGCGATTGTGCCCTGTGATGGGCTGTGCCCGTTCAGGGTGTCCCCCTGCCTCCTGCCCCTGGGATAAGCTTCAGGTTCCCAGCAACCTTGTGAAGAATAAGCAGTACAGAAGATGGATGGATGGTTTTCTATCATATTAGCTACATTAGACTTTTTTTTTACTCTGGTATAAATTTAAGCAGCAAGATTAAATTTCAAACAAAACATGAATGTACACAGCTGCCTTGGCTGATTTGGAGGGAACAGAAAAACAATTGCTTCTTAGTAAGTGAAAATATCTTGAATAAAGTCAAATGTATCTAGTATCTCCTATTATAAGACTACACTTATCGATTTTAAACACATTTAAAAAAATTTTTTTTTTTTTTTTTTTGGTAAGTCTAGGCAAACGCTCAATAATCTATAATTGGCAATACTAGATAGATTTGACTATATTCAGGACATTGAATTAAGTGGAAAGTACTACGTTCTGCTGTCAGTGTAAAACATGGACTGGCCAGGCTTGAAGGCTGAAAACAACATTAATTACTGTGAGCAAGGCAGTAATAGAACTGATAACTTCCTCAATCACAAACATTTCATTCTGCGTCATCAAAAGCCACCCTCTTATTGGTGGCCTTTAAAAGTGTGCCTTAGCAGAAGTTGTTTTGTTAGCCAGTTGGTTGCTGTGGCACTAAATAGGCTGACTGATGATCTCAATTCACAGCCAAAGTATTATCTCATGATTTTCACCTGCAAACAGCAAAATCAGCACAAAATATGCATAAACCAGGCTTAAGCAGTGTGTGTTAGCGGTGGCATAGACTAGTGGGGAGCGCTCTACTGGTCAGACCACAGCCAAAAAAAACAGTAGTGACGCAGACACTACAGAAAACAGTCTGAGGAGAAGCTCAGAGACATTCGCGTTTTTACACCAAGCTGGAAGATCCATCCCATGCAAATATTTGGAATATGATTATTTATCAGTTTAACGCTCCAACAGCAAATACAGTGCTCCAGAAACTGGCTACCCTTCAAAAACTGTAATAAAGCTGATTTAATAAACTTTTTTTTAATAATAAAATAAAAAAACAAAAACAAACAAAAAAACATTGCAAACAATAATTACAATTTTCCACTAAATAGAAGATATTTGTCTACTGTTTTTCTTACAAAAACAATCTCTCATTAGGATTAGGAAATGAGAGTTTATATGTGAAAAACCTTCTCTCGTCCATTACCACGGGGGTTCAACGTTCAACACAACTGCTTGGTCACATATACATACGCACAGTGAAATTCTTTTCTCTTCACATACCCCAGCAAGTTAGGAAGCTGAGGTCAGAGTGCAGGGTCAGTCATGATACAGCGCCCCTGGAGCAGAGAGGGTTAAGGGCCTTGCTCAAGTCCCAACAGTGGCAGCTTGGCAGTGCCGGGGTTTGAACCCCCGACCGTCCGTTCAGTAGCCCAGAGCCTTAACCGCCAAGCCCCCATGATGGCCAGTATGTTTTCAGCCTCTGCCAGGAAGTTCTGACTTCACCCCCAGACACCCTGTCCAGCGGGTCCCCCACCTTGTGCCCCGAGTCCTCTGGGATACGCTGCAGGCTTCCCTGCGATCCCATGTAGGATAAGAGGTACAGAAAAATGGATGGATGGTGAAACTGACACAAAATCAAATCTCCAGATTTGAACCCTACTGAAACTCTGTGGTCAACATTGCACAGAAACAACAATCTCGATTCCACAAGCAGACGACCATTGAGACATTGAGGTGCGCAGTTAGCCGTGTCCATCACTCAGCAGTGGCATGTTCACCACGCTCGAAAGTCCGGCTCCTAAAACGCTCCCCAGTGGAATTTGAGGTTATTTGGCAATTTCAGAATGTATTTGAATCTTGATTATGAAAGTTGTTCTAATGGACCATTATACTTTTTCTAGCACTTTTAACGTGGTTAAGCATTTTAAAATAGTTTAATATCTCATACACATGTTTATAATTTTGCACGTTACTGCACTGATCTATTTATTTTCAACTTGAACAGTGCAGTGGAACAGTGCAGCCTTGAAGCACTGAAGCTGGACATTTTATCTGTAGCCTGTGGAGCAGTTATGGGGAGCATCATTTCAAAACAAGCCACAAATCATCTTTGCTTTAAGACCTAGAGACTAGTGGACTACATTATTAATTACTGTAACCCCTTGTGTGTGTGTGGTTAGCTGCATATTTTATATACACACACACACACACACACACACACACACATATATACACACACGTTATACAGATATATACACACATACATACGTTATACATACATACACAAACACACACATTATATACACACACACACACACACACACACACACACACACAATAGCAGAGGTAACTGGCCCACACTTATTCCCCTGTATGTTCAGAACAGACAATTTAATTTACACAAACACATGTTTACATGTTTCCCCGTGTTGTTTTTTTCATGATGTGTGATTGCGAGCTTGTGACACGCCAACACATTCTCACCACACTACAGTGAAGCCTTTTTCTTCACTCCTATAGAGGCTCACTACTCATTTCCTGTACAGGAAGGAAGTGATGTCGGCAGCACAATTACGGTTTGACCGCAGACCGCACATTGTTTCCAGCTATCTTTGTTGCCAGAGCTCACCTCAGTGTGAAGATGGTTCTAATGGTGACCCGCTCCTGACCTGCGAGGCTCGCCATCCTCGACTGAAAACACAGACGGTGGACTTTATGTCTAGATAGTGTTCTCACTCGCATGGCAGCCGTTTAAGATTTCATGTGCAATCGCCTAACTGGCCATGAGCGTGCATACATTACCCATAATGCACTGCCATTTGTCATTTCTTACTTCTAGTGACTCAAACACAGAATATTTATTTATCTCGACAGCTGCACAGTGACTGAGAACGACAAGCCAGGGCACAGTGCAGCTGTACAGAGAATAGAGGAAGTTGAATATTATGTAGGAGTCACAAGCATGTCGTGCCTTAAGATTCTGAGCCTTTAGTACAATCACACACACACACACACACACACACACACACACACACACTTCATAGTCAGGATATTTTGATTTGCTGCTCCCCCCTGTGTGCATAAATGTAATTACACTTAGCAATGCTGATATCCTGAATATAATTTTAAAAAATTATTTTGTAAACAAATTTATTTTGTTTGTTTTTTTTTACCAATTGCTAGCAAGAATTAGTCATACTTCACTTCTTCAAAAGTCTCCATATTTTCTCTCTATACAACCACACAGCACATCAGTTCATTTCAAAATGCACTTCTCTTCTAACAAGGCTTTGTCAGCAACAAAAAAAAAAAAAAAACCACTAACAACTGTACATCATAGTGTACTATACCACAGCACAGTCATTTAGTTTCACTGGTTGATAGAAGAAAAAAAAACGAGGTGGAAGATCAGATCAGATCAGCCCTGACAAGCTGTCACTGCTGGACCTTTTGAGCTAGGCCCTTAACCCTGTATAAATGAGACCATTGTAAGTCGCTCTGGATAAGGGTGTCTGCCAAACGCTGGAAAGGTAAACGTAAACATCAAATTACAAACAGAATGGCACATTACACCAAATGCAAACACACACCCTGGCAACTTTAATAGGAAACTGTGTACATCTGCATATTAATGCAGTTGTCCTGATTATGCAAGCGGCCGATCATGTGGCAGGAGCACGATGCATAAAATCATGCAGATACAGATCACGAACTTCAGTTAAAGTGCTGGTTTGAGGATTTGAGAAACTGCTGATTTTCCTGATATTTTCAGTTTACACAGAATTGTGCGAAAAACAAAAATACCTCCAGTTAGCGGAAGTTCTGGGGGAAACGCCTTGCCGAGGAGACAGAAATCCCGGCCTGGTTTGAGCTGACTGAAAGGCTACGATAATTCAAATACTGTAAATCGCTCTTTACAACCATGGTGGGCAAAAAAAAAGCACCTTGGAACACAACCTTGGTGAACCTGGAGGCGGAGCACGTCGGGCTCCACCCCATCAGCCAAAAACAGGAACCTGAGGCTACAGTGGGCAAAGGCTCAGCCGGATTGGACAGACTGGAAAAATATCACCTGGTCTGATGGAAAGGGTAAGACGTTGAAGAGAACAGTATGAATCCAAAGACCTCGTCTTCAATATGTCAATAATTTTAGGCTGGGGTGGTGGTATGCATTCCTGGCGCACTCTGGGCCTCTGAATGCCAGTCGAGCACTGTTTAAACTCCTCGGCCGATCTGAGTAACGTTGCTGATGATGTGCATTCTTTTATCGCCACAATGTACAAATCTTCCAATGATTACTCCCTCCATAATAACCTGCCGTGTCTCAAAGCACAAGTCATCTGAAACTGGTTGGAGTTCAGTGAACTTCCGTGGCGTCCCCAGTTTCTGTACACTCTGTATTGAATGGGCTGGCTGAGGATCTGTGGTAGGATATTCCTGCACACACTGCGCTGTTGATACCTTTCAGGCCAAGAACATTCAAAGTAACCCTTTCTCTGATTTACATAAGGGTGAGATGTGTGCTGGAGACATGAGCTAATGCATGTAAGGTTCTGGTAGTGTGTGTGGTGAAACCCATACGTGTGTGTGTGTGGTGAAACCCATACACAACCAGTGGTATTGAGCATGCATTAACGGTGCCAGTGGGGCTTGCTGCAGCCTTAGTCACTATGGAGGTCTGTATAGTACAGCTGGTTGTGTTGGACATGCTGTAGGACAAGTGAGGTAATCCGTGGGACATAAGCTACTTGGACAAAAGTCAGGTCCGATCACCCCCGGCTGGGTCGCCTGGGTGAGGGAGTCTGATGTTCGAAACACTTGAACACACCCGATGACAGATCCCAGGTAACAGCACCGACGATGTGCCCAAGTGCGTCACGACCAGATCAAAATATTCCTCCTCAGTCACCTGCTAGCGATCTGACATCCAAATGACCTCAAATCAACATCATCAACACAGTTAATTTCAATACAACATCAATATAGTTAATGTCAATTGATTTCAATACAGTCCACATCCAGCATTGTGCGAAGTGTGTCAAGAGATTTGGGGGAAAAAGCTGCAGTACACCATACATACATGTACACGCCATCTATAAAAAATAAAAGTCTAAGTTGGAAAAAGCGCCACAGGAAAGTAGCAACCCCTCTGATGTGTGAGATAAATGTGTGAACCTGAATGCAGAAGTTGCAGCAGACACTGCGCTGAGGAACAAACTCACAACGGCTCACACACACATGACTTACGACATCAAGCATTTTCTTACAAGTGTAAAGAACTTAGCACATCAATTTTCCACACAGTGCACACACACACGTGCACAACCTCACAGAACACTGCCAGGTCACTGTTAGTTTGTGTGCCAGGCTCAGTGTGTTACTGAAATCAGCCGGTGCATCTCACATGCACTACACATACAGAAAGTGAAATCTGAAAATAGCTGAGAGACTGCTCTCTGTCTTACAGAACCCAAACTGTGTCACGCAGAACCCAAACTGACACAATCAACCTGAAACACTCACATTTAGTTACATTCAGAATCTTACACAGAACCACACTGACTAAGCAACATGTGTGTGTGAATATATAACACAGTCATGTGTGGATGAGACACCACAGCAATGCTAATGCAGTACTAACACAAATCTGCTCACATAGAACATACACTGCCTCAAATATAACACTGCTGTCTCACACATCACCCAAACTGTCTCACACGTCACCCAAACTGTCTCACACATCACCCAAACTGCCTCACTCAGCGTCCAAACTGCCTCACTCAGCGTCCAAACTGCCTCACTCAGCGTCCAAACTGCCTCAGACGGAACCCAAACCATTTCATAGCGTCCAAACAGTCTTAAGGGACCCAAACTCAAACTGTCTCACGTAGCGTCCAAACTGTCACTGCATCCAGTGCCAAACATCCACACTGTGTCCAAACGGTCTCACACGGAACACAAATCCTCTCGTACAGAGCACCTAAATACGTCCACACCATACATCTCACAGAGAAGCTAAATGAATTAGTCTCATACAGAAGAGAGTTTCTACAGCATTCCACTGCGATTCTTCAAAGAATCATGCTAATCTATTCTCTTACAGCCAGAACACACACAGACATGGAAAGAGAAATAAGGAAATGTGTCCTACCCGGGATTGGCCTGGACAGGAGGGGTGGGGGGCACGACCCATTTACCCCTGGAGCCTAGCATTATACTCCAGACTGACACCCAGTCTCCACCATCTCTCTAGACACAGCAAGGCTCCTGCACCCTCACCGACAAGTACACACACTCGCAAACATCTTATTACTTCAACCCCCTCCCCACACACACACACACACACACCAATTTCCTGTTTCAAAACTTCTGACAACATGCATGAGAGAGAGAGAGAGAGAGAGAGAGAGAGAGAGAGAGAGAGAGAGAGAGAGAGAGAGAGAGAGAGGGGAACTGAGAATACATTCTGTTCTTGCCAAAACATGGAGTCTCAGGTACAAAAATACATGCTGGCCTGCGGCCGTACAAAGATGATATTTTTAGATGCTGTAAAAGAGACTATCCAAAACACACGCACACACACTTCTGTGGGTAACACACACACACACACACACGCCATGCTCAGAAACTCCAGATTTCTTTCAGAGGAAGTGTTCAGTGGCCTTTTCTGTAGTCCGGAAAGTCCTTTTTTTTTTCTACAACATATGTTCTAAGTAATGGTGAGTGTAAAAATAAGTGAAAGCTCAATTATTAAGCAACAAAGTACAGAAAAAAAATCATTTAATCAAATTATTTTAATACACAGATTTAAAAAAGTGTCTTTGTACAGTGTCTTTCCTTGACATTAAATATTATGTGGAAACATTGCTGCTCCGTAAGAGCTTCTACAATACTCTGTCTGAATACTAGAGGGCGCTGAAACGCTTTCTCCTCTTACACCTGTCTCCTGCTTCTGCCATCCTGTCTCTTCTCTTAGAAGCGTCTGAGGAAAGTATTAATATCCACTTATTAATAAATATGTGAATATAAATGAACACCACTTCAAACCAAACAGCCTAGAGAGTCACTCCCATAACACAAAACAACTGTAAAATATAAATAAATAAATGGGCATTGATGACTTTAATAACTTCTTTAAAAAAAAATAAAAAATTTTTTTAATGTGTTTAAAACCATAGAAAACATCAAAACATCATATCACTATTGTATGGACAAATGAGACAATTACTTTGTAGTGCTTGCGATTAATAATGCGTGTGTGTGTGTGTGTGTGTGTGTGTGCGTGTGTGTGCGCGCATGCTGTATTACCTCTATGCTTCACAACCCTGACCAAGATAAAGCATTTAAATAAATAAATGGAAAGAAACATTCTATGTGACAAACCAAATAGAAAAACCATGATCAGGGTTCTCGAAGACTGTATGGATGTTTAAATACAGCAGATTTAGAAAAAACTTGGGGGCGGATTGGGGGACAAAGAGAAGGCACTCAGAGATTCTACTGAGTTAAACTGTGCTACATGCTGTTGGTGGTGTTGGTCTAATAACCAGAGGCCATTATTAGAAAGAGCTTAATAGATAACATCAGACCCCAGATCCTGGAACTGCCCGATACAGAACTACCTGCAGTACCAGTGTGTGGCATTAGTCCCCAACATGTAACCAGAACCCGAGCAGCAGTACACACAGAGACATGGAGATGTTGGCTTTAGTTCTTGCAGTTCTGGGCTTCATTCAGAGGCTCCAGCAGCCCCCGCCATCTTGTTTTCTACTGACTCACAATACTGGGGTTCACAGTTTCCCAGGGGAATGTAATCTAGATAAAAATAAAAATTAAACCTAAATGTCTCGTTCACGTCCCACAACCAAACCCTTGCGATTAATTGCCTTTCTGCAGGGCGGATTTTATTCACTTCTGGTCTGGCAGCTGTTTTAGTGTCACTGCTTCTCTAGGATTAGAAATGACCCTTAAAGAACCAATTTAATCAGGATGTGTTTCATCAGTTCAATAGAATTTTTATTTGTATAGCGCTTTTTATTACAACAGTCATTGTCTCAAAGCAGCTTTACAGAAATATATAAACATGGTATACAGATCTTAAGCGTGTGGACTAATGGGAGTCTGGTGTGATGTTGATTGACGCAAAGCCCTCCATTCAGAACGCTTTAAAGGGAAATCGTTACCTCTGACTGTTACGACTCTGGAGACTCCTTCCAGCAACGTTAAATAATCATCTCCTTACAGAAACACCATATCAACAATTACACACAAACCACAAACTACTGAGCCTTGCAGCCAGAACTACCGTCACAGATCATTGTTCTGCCCAATAAGAATTGAGTATTGGTTTAATTAATTCATGTAAGTCCCTCCGCGAGTTTGTGATTTTGCGTAAAAAAAAATGAAAGCAAGCTCAATATTTGGTGAAACCTGCCATTTTTTCCAAAATTACCACAGATTTGGGCCAAGACGCGTCATGTGACGTAATCGCAACATGCATTCATCCAAAGCCTTCTGCGATTATCGTGCGTAGAGCACGAGTACAGCTAAAAGGTCTCATTTACCAAAAAACATCACTGCGAAAGAATATTTTGTGCAGTTTCATCAAATTCAAGTAGTTTTCTGCATAAAAAAAACAACAAAGCGCCACAACAAAATCAAGTGTTTTTGGCCACAACAATCATAAAAAAAATAAAATAAAAAAAAACTCTGCAAAATCTTGTACAGACTAATGTTATACCACAGAATGGTGGAATTCTTGAATCTGATTGGTCAGAAGGTTTGCATTAAAATGACAAGTATTGTTTTTTGAGAGAGAGAGAGAGAGAGAGAGAGAGAGAGAGAGAGAGAGAGAGAGAGAGAGAGAGAGAGAAAGAAAGAGAGATATGAGAGAGGGAATGACTGTTTATCGTTACTATAATGTAAGTGATAATGGAAACGTGTCCAAGACATTAAACACTCAACCGCGACGTGTCGTTACTGAATAAATTAAACAGAAGTTAAAAGAAAGACGATGTGGTTACAAGAAAATAATCCACCATCTATGGATCTATATAATCCACATTAATCTATAATGTTATCAGATTTAAAGAACAACCCATTTCGTATGAAACATTAATGAAACATGCCCTCCTTTCTTGTCGTCCAGGTACGACACGCTTCCTTGTTTCTCTTTCTGTGCCTGTGTGCTCTAGCTGGAAGGGAGATGATTAGCATGAACTACTGCCTGAAACTGCACTGGAATTGTGTGCTTAAACACACACATGCTGGTGGTGCTGCGTGTCCACGGTACCTTTTACATTCAGATCATTCAGCTAAACTGTGAGAAGAAAACCAGCTCTGGCTAACAGCTATAAAAATCACAGAGACAGCCCGGGTCGATGAAACATCCCATAATAATGTAGTACAGAGAACAAAAGGGCTTCTCCTCTCACTCGGTTTCAGCCTTTAAACCACCGGGTCTATTAGAGCCTGGGTTTCTGGGGTGTTTGTCTCCGTAGTGACAGATTCAGGAGCGTCAGGCATGCGATTGGTTGGTGTAAGCTTATTGCATCACTGTCATGATGACATCGAGTGAGGAAGACCTGGGGAAACTGACACGCCTGAAAAACAGTTATTGACAATGAGTCATGGAGACATGGATGAGAAGTAAAGAGACAACATTGTGCTCTGTTGTTGGCAGAGGGTTAAAGCGTAATTAGCAAACACACACACACCTAGAGATTTTAAAGAGTGCACCCTGCAAAAACAGGAAGTGCAAAAATTTGTATACCCTTCGTACAAAGTTAAGGTCAGGACTGTGATTTTGCCATTCCAAAATATTATCTTTATTCTTCCTTAACCGTTCTTTGGTAGAATGACTTGTGTGTTTAGGGTCTTACAGCATGACCCACTTTCTCTTGACATTCAGATCACAGACAGATGTCGCTGGTGTAATTCAGAATTTATTGTTCCATCAACGATAAGTCATCCAGCCCCAGATGCAGCAAAACAGGCCCAAACCACAATACTACCAGCACCATGTGTCACAGATGATAAGGTTCTTATGCTGGAACGCAGTGTTTCCTTTCTCCAAATATAACGCTTCTCATTTAAACCGAAAATTCTATTTTGGTCTCATCTGTCCACTAAACATTTTTCCAGTAGTCTTCTGGCTTGTCCACGTGATCTTTAGCAAACTGCAGAAGGGCAGCGATGTTCTTTTTGGAGAGCAATGGCTCCCTCCTTTCAACCCTGCCATGCACACCATTGTTCAGTGTTCTCCTGATGGTGGACTCATGAACATTACCCAATGTGAGAGAGACCTTTAGTTGCTTAGAAGTTACTCTGGGTTCCTTTGTGACCTCGTGGACTATTACACTAGATCACTTGGAGTGATCTTTGTTTGTAGACCACTCCTGGGGAGGGTAACAATGCTCTAAAATCTCCTCCATTTATACATAATCTGTCTGACTGTGGATTGGTGGAGTCCAAACTCTTTAGAGATGGTTTTGTAAACTTTTCCAGACTGATGAGCATCAACAACTCTGTTTCTGAAGGCCTCAGAAATCTCCTTTGTTCATGCCATGATACACTTCCCCAAACATGTGTTGTGAAGATCAGACTTTGAGAAGTTCCTTTTCTTTAAATAAAACAGGGCGCTCACTCACACCTGATTTCAATCAGTGTGATGACAAACACTTAACTCTAATTTCAGCTTCAAATTTACTGCTAATCCTAGAGGTTCACATACACTTGCCGCTCACAGATTTGTAATTCTGGATCATTTTCCACAATAAATTAATGACCGAGTCTCATTTGTTTAACTGGGTTCTCTTTGTCTACTTTTAGGACTTGTGTGAAAATCTGTTGTTTTAGGGCATATTTATGCAGATATAGAGACAATTCTAAAGGGCTCACAAACTTTCAAGCACCACTGTGCATTTCATTTTTAACTTGTAATCTTGTAATAAAATTGTGATTCGATATGCATTAAAATGTGTATTAAAAACTGTATCCTTCTACTTCTTATACACTTATAAATTCAGCCTGGATACAGCACTTCAAATGATATAAATGTTTGACACAATAATAACTAAATTTACACACATGAACCAGTTCAAAAGTTTACATACCCTTGATTCTTAAAGGAGTCATATGATTTTAAATGTTTTAAAAAGTTAATTATGTTGTTTATTGATGGAATAGAGTAGGTTAGCATGCTTTAATGTTCAAAACACACAGTATTTGTCAAATACTGTACATTATTGAAGTTCCTCTACTTCCATGCTGCCTGAAACACTCCAATTTCCACAAAGCTCCTACTTCCGAAAAGCCCAGACTGCTCTGATTGGCCAGCTGACCTGCTGCATTGTGATTGGCCAAAAGCTTTGAGTGTGTCTGAAAAGTAACACCCCTTAGCCTAATTTCGAGGCTTTAGCTATAGCCTCCAAAGCAATTCTAAGCTCCTATCAGTTTGAGCCAGATTCAAAAAACACGGATGATCAAGTGGAAGCAAGTTTGTTTCACAGTTTTTATTTTGTAACTCTCTCTTAATTTGTCAAATACGATGTAAATTCTGACCCCGCCGGTGGGGCTAGCTATGCTTTAAACAGCTACTGTACTCATGCGATATCTCTTTGGAAAGCTAGGATTGTTATGATTCGATTGATATAAATTGTTTCAAGATACAATCACGCCAGAGGGGTGAAGACCCCCCGGCTCTTAATGTATCGTGTCGCCTTCTTGAGAATCAGTGAATGTTTGCACCTTTTTAATAGTTGTGTACGAGTCCCTCAGTTATGAGCACAACTGTACACATCTGTCTTGTAGCAAAACTAAATCTGAAACCACAAACCAAAATTTTATTTTGTTAAACATGCACAACATTAAATGAAGTGAAAATAGCATTTGGTAGTACACACACACACACACACACCCTCTGCTTTATCTTTTGCTCTGATCCCCTTTCATATTCAGAAGAGTATGTGAGGCACAGCTGTTTTGAACATCATATCTCCATATCCTGCACTGAGGCAGACTGATCTGTCTCCTCTCTGAAAGCCTTTCTCCAACCAGTGCGTAGACATCAATACACACAAAGTAGACCTGCTCTTACCCCTCTCTCTCTCTCTCTCTCTCTCTCTCCCCCCCCCCCCCCCCCCCTCTCTCTCTCTCTCTCTCTCTCTCCCCCTCTCTCTCTCCCTCCCTCCCCCTCTCTCTCTCCCTCCCTCCCTCTCTCTGACCTACTGAACTCTGGTGTTACTTAAATCTCTTCATCTCTGCTGTGTGTGTGTTTCTCAGGACAGCGTGGGTCTCTGAATAACACACTCCTAGTTAGGTAGATAAAACTATCAGTATCAGACTGCATTCCACTTCATTTAACCTAGCTGATTCACCTCAGATAATTAGCAAGGCCTTGATGTGAAGTTGTGTTAGAAGGGGAAACAGATCTCTGTAGAGCTGCTGAGTTTGACACTCGTGCACTAATGAGTATGATTTATGTAGATCCACGTGCCTAAGCTTGAGCACGTCTGCTGCTATATTGGAGCTTTATCCATTACCTAATCAATTCAGAAACCCTCCATTACTGACATTTTCCACTCATTTAAAACATGCTGAATGTCAACACATGCACAAATCAAATTTCTCAGCATGCTTTTTGTAATATCCTGCACTGCCTTGATGATTTATGGCCCAGCCCTGAATACCGAACAGACCACAGTTATACTGCGTGATGTAAAACTGACTGTTTTCCTTTATATTCCTTCATCAGATTTGTTGTTTGTTGCCTAATTTATCAGTCTATGACTGTTCGGTGAAACATAAGGCTATAAATGTTATGTGTAAGGTTTTATCTGAGAGACTTTATGAAAAACATCGGTCATATTTCCAGCAAAAACCTTCTCTGTACTGCATTATTAAAACAAGACAAATAACTACGCAATTGGATTTCAGAAATCGAATCCCAGGCTGGTGAAAAAGTTTCCATATCTTTAGGATAAAAGAAAGACAACAAAATTACATTTACAGGAACAAGATATTCCTTCAATATCATAAGTAACAATGTTGTCAAATAGTGTCATGTTACGGTACACTACATGGACAAAAGCATGTGGACACCTGACCATCACACCCATATATGGGTCTTCCCCTCACTGTTACCAGAAAGTTAAAAGCACATGATTGTCTAGAATGTCTCTGTATGCCTTAACATTAAGATTTCCTTTAACTGGAATAAAGGGGCCGATCCCAAACGTGCTCCAGCGTTACGATGCGTCTGTGTTCAAAGTGAATTCCATAAAGACATGGTCTGGCAAGGGTGGAGTGGAAGAACTCGAGTGGACTGCACAGAGCCTTGAACTCGACCCACTGAACACCTTCAGGATAAACTGGGATGACAACAGTGCCCCAGACCTCCTCAACCGACATCAGTGCCCAACTTCATGAACACGCTTGTGGCTGAATGGGCACATCTCCACAGCCACACTTCAAAATCTTGTGGAAAACCGCTCCCTAAAGAGTGGAGGCTGTTGTAGCAGCAAAGACGGGACCAACTCCATATTAATGGCCTTGATTTTGGAATGGGATTTTCAACAAGCACATATGGGTGTGATGGTCAGGTGTCCACATACTTTTGGCTATATAGTGTATTAATACAAAAAAATAGATCAATTAAAAATTTTGTATTTGCCTTGTTGAATATGACATAATTCTTTTTTGGACTCCCCATCTTTCTCCCTAATTTGATGATCTCCCAATCTCCATTCACCAGCCAGCTCTACCCTATCACACAGCTAGCACGGGCTTCCTCAGACTCGTGCAGCAAGCCAACTGCGTCTTGCTGAACTGATGCTCATGCTGGGCAATAGGGATGTCACGATACCAAAAATCTAGTAGTCTGTACCGATACCACCAAAAGTGCATGATACTCAATACCACAGTGTGGTATAAAATTTAAAAAATAAAATAAAAAAACCTCTCCTGGGGACATCGTCCTCTGGCTGATACTGGCAAAGAGAGCGAGTGAGAGAGCGAGAGAGGGGGGGTATTTTAGTTATCAAACACTGTCTGATAATGAGTGAATGTGCAACCCTAGACGCGCGCGCACACACACACGCATGCACACAGACGTGCGCGCACGCACACACACACAAACCTTGTACTTTGAATGCAAGCATTAGTTTAAATTCACTGATATGGTGGCAGGCCAGAAAGATTTATTAAAAGCATGAACATTTGAATAATTATTAGTGACATTAGGCTACATTTAGCTGACAGGACACGGGCTGAATGGCGATGCATGGTGGACCATTAGGAGGTAGTTTATGACATTGCAATGTGTTAGCATCGTTAACAAATAACTGGCTATCGCCAACATTACATGGAGCATAACGTTATCTGGTTTCACGGCCACAATGCCAGCCAACGAACATAATATAGGACCGTCTTTCAGGTGCTTCGCCAAATTCCAGGGGTTTCCTCGCTTTGTTTGAAATGAACGATAGCATCGGTTGCACACCGGAAACCGATACTAGCTTTCCTCTCTTTTCATCTCAACGAGTCGGGGCGGAGCTAAAGCTAATCTTTTGTTGTTTTTCCCGTGTGCTTGTAGGCGTTCTTCTTCTTATTCTTCATCACTTGTGGACCGACTTGCGCGTATTTGCTGCCCCCATCAGGTCCGGAAGAATCGCAACCTCTGTACTTTCGTTACAACTGGTACCAACAGAAATGCAGAAAAACAAGTACAGTCACGTTTTAAGAATGTTGGTACCGACTTGGTACCGAAGTACCGGTTCTCGTGACCGGGCAACGTTACACACTCGGAAGAAAGCACTACCTACCCTGTCTAATCCTCCTTCCTCATGATACCATCTATTATCTGTCCCTTTCCCATCCACACACCTCCACATGATGCTGCCACCCCCATGCTTCACAGTTGGGATGGTGTTCTTCAGATGTTTTTTTCTCCATAAGATTGATCATTATGGCCAAACAGTTCAATTACTGTTCAATTAATCTTTAACCCGGTGATCCCCTGCAAACTTCAGCCTTTGGGTGTTTATTTCCTGCTGGCTTGTTTCTTGCGTGACAGCCTTTGTGTGGCAGCCATGGTGATCGCTCTCTTAATGGGAGATATACATGTACGGTTTCTGTAAAGCTGCTTTCAGACAATGTCCATTGTAAAAAGTGCTATACAAATAAAATTGAATTGAATAGAATACTCAAGCTCCTTCACCGGTTCCTTTGTTGTTGCTTGGGGGTTATTTGAACCTTTTGGACCAAGGTTCATTCATCCCTGAAAGTCTGTGCCGCCTTCCTGAATGATGAGGTGTCCGTGTGGTCCCAAGATTTTTATTTGCACACAACTGTTTGTACAGACGCTCACGGTATATTCAGTTGTTTGGAAATTGTTCCTAAGGGGTAAGTGGACTTGTGGAGACCCACAATTTTATTTTCTGAGGTCTTGGCTGAGTTGCCTGGTTTTTCCCACGATATCAAGGCCTAAATGGTCTAAAGTTAGGTGTTTTTACAGCCGCAGGTGCACTCCCAATCAACTCCTAATTGTGACCACCGGACAATCTGAAGCTTCTAGTGATTACATCAATTTCTGGAACCTTCCAGACTGTTTAAAGAGACAGTCAACTTGGTGTACTTTTCTGATAATTATAGAATTATAGAATTAAATCTATAAATTTATCTGGCTATAAATAAATCTCTCGTTTACGTGTAAAATGACCTTTGGTGAAAGGAGAAAGCCTAAGGGACTTTTCAAAAGACATGTATACTAACATACAATGTGTGGAGTTGTGGAAAAACTGAGACGGAATATCTTTAGCCTAGGTGTATGCAAGCTTTCAGCTTCAACTGTATGTGACACATAAAGCACAAGCAACAGAGCTAAAACGAAAGCCCTCATCCTGTGTGTGAGTGTGTGTGTGAGTGTGTGTGTACATGTTAACTGATGACTTATCCGACTTAGCAAATGGCCACAAGTAGTTAGTCAGCGATATCTTTCCACTGCTACACATGCTGTGAGGAACACATACAGATCATGGAAAGGATGTACAGTATGATCCAGCCACTGTGTGAGATTACAGGACGTTTCATTCATTCTATTTTTCTCACTAATGCAGATGCAAAAAATATAGGCAGAAAATCCTGTCATTTCCCCCTTCATGTCATCATCTCTCCATTCACACCCTAGTCCTACAACACTTACAGGTGCGTGCACTCCCCCATCTCACTCCCTTATTACATTTTCTCTCTTCATCTTCCCCAGCCCATGAGAGTACACATCCTGTCGTCATGGAGACGTCTTAGATCTTTTTAATCAAACACCTTGCCCTCTTTTGTCACATACACACACACAAAAAAAACATTTTTGCTTCCACTTCTCTATTCAGAGTTTCACAGACATCCGAGTGCGTTTTTTTTTTTTTTTTTTTTTTTTTATAGATTAGGAAGAAATGTGTATCATCAGAAATGGGGACACGGTGCTCACATACTTCCTCTAATCTCTCTCTCTCTCTCACACACACACACACACACACACACACACACACACACAGAGATACACCTCACATCCACGGACACACAGGACAGATATGAATAAGGATGTTCTACCAGTTTAAAATGAAGCAAGAGTGATCAGGGAATAAAAATCAGTTCCGATTTAGCTTGTAGTAAAACTTGTATGTGCCAGCTGTACAATGTAATGATTCTGTAACAAAATGAACAAAAAAATATTAAAATGGGGATTTTTGTGTCCACCACAATGCAAACGCACAAAGCGACTGGGCTGTGCCATCTTTGGACCAATCAGATGCCAGCTCATCCTGACACTACACATATCCCTCACACTCATTTGTTTATATGGAAACTGCCTTCTTTTATGTCCAGGATTTCTTAAAACAGGTCAAATTGAAGGTGACTATATAGCCTGATTGAGAAAAGACGCTTTTGCGACAACACTGCACAATCAAGTTACAGGATCCCGTAGGCATCAAGTCACAAGCTGACTAGCAGATTTAAAATAGAACAATTTAATCCATTGTGCAGGTCAGTGCTTTGCACAGTAGATTTCCTAGCTGTTCCAGACCGCAATCCAGCAGTCTAAGAGACACTCTAGGAGACACGTGAGAATGCTCTTAGATGTTCTGCAAATGGTGTGGACTCCCATCATCTGCATCCAGTGAAATGCCCAGGTCCTAGATTACTAGCCTTCCTACAGGGATTGCTAGACAACAGAAAGTCCCCATCTATGTTGAAGGTGTACACAGCAGTTAGTGCAGTGTGTCATGGCACTGTTGATGAAGTCAGTCTAGGGGCTCAGATTTATTTTTTTATTATTTTTTTTTTAAAAGAAGTAAGCAAGGCATCTTCACCTCCCCAAAACCCTGGTGTGGGATCTCACTCTTGTATTGGAGTTTAGACATCATCTTATGAGCCTATGCAGGAATCAGAACTAAAATGGGTCACTCTAAAGACTGACTTTCAGCTAATAATCATTTCAGCAAAAAAGAGTGGCAGAACTGCATGCTTTGTGAACAAATCCCCCTAGCATTGGTGGCTGGATTACTCCGGAGTAACCTTGTGATTGAACCAGGGGTTTCTTCACAAGGCCATATCACCTGCTTTTGTTATCTTTTGACCTTTCGACATTCCATGAAAGGGAACTTGCTGAGCATTCCTCGCTATGCATCCCATGATACTCTCTGGACCTGATGGTGGCGATTTTATCATCAGATCCACTGTTCACCTGCGACGGGAGAAAGATACAGGGAGCTCCCCTGTACAAACAGAGACTGGCCCACTGAGTGGTGGACATCACCACCTTCTGCAGTTTCTACCAGGTAATCATCACCTCTCCCAGTGGTGTCAGTGTGGCGTGATCTCCAGGTGCGCTGTATCATGACTGACCCTGCACTCTGACCCCAACTTCCTAACATGCTGGGGTATGCGAAGAGAAAAGAATTTCACTGTGCATATGTATATGTGATCAATAAAGACTATCATTATGATGTTGAATTGTGCATACGGTTTGGATGGCACTGGATTATGAGTTTTAGTATCAGGTTGGTTTTATTGCCTTTCATCGGACAGCTTTTGTTAGGCACGCTGGACACTGAACAGCCAGCCTTATATATTATATATAAATGAAAACTTAAAAATATATTCTGCAATGAATATAAAACCCAACGGTCAGCTGTTAATCGTGCATAGTTGTGTATTTACAAGGTTTCAGTTTGCATATTTGGCTTTCCAATTTAAGCAACAAGTAGTTGTTTAGTTTAAGTAACTACAGGTCACGATGCTGTATTTCCAGGGAACTCAAGTAATCTGTTCCTATGATTTCCCTACTGTTTTCCTAGATAGAAAAGAATATGTCGTGAATGAGAGTACAATTCTAAAGGGATTCTTCCTCTTAAATAAGTACACTATATGAGATTATTGAACTACGCAAAAAATATAAAATAAATAAAAAAAACTAAAGCTCACATATAGACACTACTTTACACGCAGCTTTCCTGGCATGTCCTGTCACATTAGTCAAGTGTAAAATTGTGATAAACCTTTAAATGCCTAGTTATTTCTGAACTGAGCAAATGTACAAATTGTACTTGTGAAAACTTCATTAACGCAGTACTGAATCTTAGACGTGTATCCAGTCCTAACATACTGCAAATCAATCATCGCGCTCATTAAAATGCTGCCACCGACTGATCTTTTAACTTCCCGGTTACTGCGGCACTGCTTATTTCCCAATGTGATTCATTCACCAAACTATTCAACTTAACTGCTCAGTGATTAGGCTCTGCAAAATTCACACGTTATTGATGAGTGCCCTGTCGGGTGAGTGTGGATCAATAGGGCACTTGATTGTGCTTGTTCTGAAAGAAAGAGAGAACACATTACTACTAATCACAACACATCTGAGGGGAAGGGAAAAAACAAAGAGAAAAAAAAAAAGATTTTGCCCATTCTGCAATGGCCTAACTATAACACGTTTTCTCCCACATTTAGGTAGAAACTGTATGAATTTTACAATTTATCAGTGAAAATGTGGAGTATATTCACTGTAGAAAAAAAAGAAATGCCATGTGATCGGCGAGCCGGTTTAATGGCAGCATCTGAAGTAGGAAATCTGATAAAGATCTGAGCAACAGAGCGAGTCTGCTCTTCCAGAAACCCATCACAATCTTCTCAGCCTAATGAGTCCTGTGGGACTACAAAGCCCGTAATTTATAATGCATGCATGTCTGGTGGCTCTAATGTCATTAGGCTACTTCAATAGTCTTCATAAATCGCCAGCTGGTTTGCTGCCATCTGGACACACAGAGATATGATCTGCTACACGCAACTGCCCTCAGTAAACATGATACAGACTATGCAAACACAGCATACAGTTTACCAAACATGGGGATCTGGGTTAGAGACTCAAATTCAGGCTTTGCAGTGATTAAATTCCCTTTAAACCTGAATTATTTGATACAATGTGATACGGTGGTGTCTCAATATGATACATTTTCGATACAGCAAAAACACCACCACCGGCGGTTAAGACTCTGGGTTACTGATCGGAAGGTCGGGGGTTCAAGCCCCAGCACTGCCAAGCTGCCACTGTTGGGCCCTTGAGCAAGGCCCTTAGCCCTCTCTGCTCCAGGGGCGCTGTATCATGGCTGATCCTGCACTCTGACCCCAACTTCCTAACATGCTGGGGTATCCGAAGAGAAAAGAACTTCACATTGCTGTCATGTATATGTGACCAGTAAAAACTCATTAACAACAACAAAATTACATGAATATGTATCATAGGTTTCCATTTATAATTGATTAAAACATGAATTGAGTGATAACTGATTCAAACAACAGTCTAAAAGTATAATAATTGAAACTTTTTAATGGCAGCGTTTTGCATAATCCAGGGGTCTTTAATCTTATCGGCAAAGAGCTGGTTGGCTGCAGACTTTCATTCATCGAAGCAGGAGTTACACCGTTTCCACTTGTTTAATCAGTTCATTTTGGGCTCCAATCAACTATCAAGTGTGCCTCCGTTTTGGCTGGATTAAACGCCTGCAGCCAGGCCGGCAATTTGAAGATAATACTGAAGACCTGGTGTAATCCAGCAACATATAACGGAACAAAAGCTGTACATTAGAATGTAACGAAATTAAACAGTCCTAATTAAGCATTAGCCTCTTGATACGAGAGCTAACATGCACTTAGGTTCAGGCTTGTCTGGTCTTAGCAAACTTTCCTCCCTGACTATATCTCAAAAACTGTATAAAAAGACCTGAAACTAGTCCAAACAATCCAGACATTGGAAAATAGAGTCACATTCTTCTAACTCTTTCTTTACCCTATCCCGAACTGGCAACCCTAATAGCATGACTCAACATGCCCTGTATTTCACATTCTGCGGTTAACTAAAGTCACAACTCTCTGCAGCTCAAACAGGTTTCTAAATCCTGAATTCTTCACGTTCCAGATACGAATTTCCCATAAAAGAAATCAGTGCCGCAAGAGCACGTGTGTTATTAGCACCAGATAGTATGCTAGTGTATTAGCTTGTGAAAAACAGTGTGTTTAGGAGAAGTGTGCCAAGGACAGACGTCAAGTTGGTTGGTATGAAAAAACTCCCTATTTGATATACTATAGTGCAAGATCATGTTTGTAAAGTCCATTGTTTCAAGCTACATATACTGAATCTGTACGGAGTAAGAATCCACTTCAAATTCAGTGTGTAGTTAAATTGTACTGAATACATATAACAAGTGCTTTTTAACCTTCTCCCCATGCACAAGACTTAAACAATGCACATGATACTTATTCCAAGATGTCCTTAAAGACCTTGCATACTTTTAAGTTAACTAAAGTGTGGATTGGAGTGAAACGCTGTAGTACAGTGCCTCCAAAAAGTATTCACCCCCTCTCACATTTCTCTTTCTGATGTAGTGTAACGCCAAATTGAAGTATGACTCCATTCTAATTTAAGGGTTGAACCAGCAGGTAATGAGTGATGATTCTCACGTGTCGTATTACTGCCAGACTACGTGTATATATTTTTCTTTGTGCTTCCAGCGAGTGCTGTGAGCCAGTGAGAGACTGGCAGAGCTTGTACCACATACACACGCAGCATGATATTGAACCTTGACCTTAAACAAAGCGAATGCCTTTTTGACTTGAGATTATTTTTGTTTGTGGTGACTGAATTCAGGTAACAAATAAAAGTGAGCCCAGAGCTCTGCTGAAATTCCACCTGCCTCCCAAGTCTCTCTCTACACTCTCTCTCTAATAAAATTTAATAAAGTATTTCGACGTCCTCAGAATAATTATTTTATTTTTTGAATCTGCTTAACACAAAACACTGATTAATTGATGAGTTTTCACCCTCCACAGTGGATACGTAATGTATTGTCCATTTGCAGGGATTATAGCTTTGAGTCATCTCGGATATGTCTCTGTGAGCTTTGGACATTTTCATTTTTGATGGAAGTTTCTTCCATTCCTCAATGAAAAGCTTCTCCTTCTTTCCCAAATTAGATGGAGAACACTGGTGGACAGGTCTTGTTTTGCAGTCACCGATTTTCATTTGGATTTAACTCGGCCTTTCCGAAACACTTTCCTCACTTTCTTCAAGCCATTCCGTTGTAGTTTTTGTATTTGTCTCCATCCATGTTACCCTTGATGGCAATGAGCTTTTCCGTTCCTCTTGCTGAAAGGCAACCCCAGAGCATGATACTAGCACCATGGTAGGAATGCTGTTGGGTGTTGGGATGTATTTGGTCTGTTTAGACCAAAAGGCACAAAATCTTTTTCCAAATGCTCTCATATTTTGTCACATGCAGATAAGCATGCTCTGTTAGCTCCATTAAGCTAGGAGGAAAATGTAGCCTGGTGTCTATACAGCATTTAAGTATTTTCGTGTCATTTAACAAAGCCATATAATTGTTTATATGATGAGGTTCCCCCCTCCACCACCACCAAATGTCTCCCTAAATTAGTCTTGGCTCCTCTATCATGACAGCTACCAGTCTGGGAGGGTGAAGGCCATCACATGCTTCCTTCATTACACATGAAAAGACAAGAATAAAATAATGAGACATTTGTTTAACATTTACGGAAGAAGTCTCCAGTGTCGGCACTTTGTAAAGGTCTGTAAGATTTCCAAAACTTCAGGACAAAGGAGTTTGTCCATTCTGGTTTGTCAGTGACATAAGTCATGTTTTTGGTCTTATTAACTTCGTGATATTTTTTTATTTTTTTTATTTTTTTTTTAAAGAGTGAGATAATGACTGTTTATAATGTAAGTGATGAGATGAAATTACTTCTTTTGTTGACGTTCCACAACATTAAACGTAACTATAAACATTAAAAGTGTTGTGTATTCATTAATGCAAAATTGTTCTCATTCCACAGCAACTGACTGAACTAAAAGTGTACAAATTGTTTGGAGATGGCCTCTTCGCCCTTCCCAGATTGACGAGCAGTAACATTTGCTTCTCTGGGGTACTGGCTGATATCCTTTGTTCTTGGCACGATGTCGATACACAGCTGAGTGCTCCAGAACGCCAAACTGCCAAAAAGTCTGCTTTTAGTGACAAAGGTTTTTATGCAAACTGTGGTGTTTTTGTTGCTACCTGAGGTTATTTATTTGTTTATAGAAGTTATTGAGGACTGCACAATTGTTATTCAGGGCCTATTATAATAAAATAATAGAATTGAAGGATGGTGTACTTTCACCGGCCCTCCATTACTGTAGATATTATTTCTAAACCAGCCACATCAGCATTCACAAAGACAGTTCTTCATCTGGCTTGTGGAGACAATCCAAAAACCAATCAGAGCGCTCTCCAAGTGGTGATTTGGATCAGTGACACAGTGTGCCC
Organism: Ictalurus punctatus; assembly: GCF_001660625.3. Lineage (NCBI taxonomy): Eukaryota > Metazoa > Chordata > Actinopteri > Siluriformes > Ictaluridae > Ictalurus > Ictalurus punctatus. The sequence goes on along the minus strand of NC_030442.2, from coordinate 5,898,493 downwards.
TTGATTATTTGCAGCGAGTTGAAATGAATACAGTGAAGCCGTTTGGGTTTGGGATACGTTTGGGTTTTTCAAACTAAAGGTTTCAACACGTGGTAAGTATTATGGGCTTTCTGGTTCTATTCATTGCTGGTCAATAACATTTTTAAAGGCCACCTCCTCCATTTAAAAAACATCAGATATATAAAAAAAAAAAAAAAAAAAAACCATGGTTAAATTTCAATTTCACTCCGGTGAGTGGCACAAATCCCTGCGACTTAAAAACATGTTTTCTTATAAATAATATTTGGGGTCTTTTTTCCAGGCCATTCCAAACTGATTAAATTTGAACAGAGGATTACGGTTGATCTTGCGGCAACTTGATGAATGAATTACTACTGAACTAATTACATATCCTTTAACTAGACGATGAGTAAGTTAAAATAATGTTCTGAAACAAACAACTCAATAGAACAAAGATCTTGTCCTCAGTCTAGTCTAATACACACCCCTCTCTATGGATCTTTATTCATCACAGGCAGTGGTGGTTCAGCAGTTCTGAGCTAGTAATCAGAAGTAGTTCAAGTCCCACTGAGTCACTGTTGGACCCATAAGTACACTGCTCATCTGAATGCTTGGATTGTGTCCTACTTGGAAGCACAACTGCCAAATCAATTAATATAACTGTATTCAGAAATGTATTCTGATTTAACTGACATGCCTATAAAAATTTTTTAAAAAGGTCTACTTCAATTCTATGTTTAAAAACTAAAGCTGGGTGAAATTTGGAGAGAGAGAGGAAATAAACCACAGATGGTCTTTATGTCTGCAATATTGCAATGCTGAACAGTGTAGTGTTTATTGATATCACCATATTGGCCTTTGAGATAATACAGTTCAGTCCCTCTGGTATTTCGCAATGGCAGAAATTAATGCAAAATGAAGCAAACTCTGCAAAAACCTTTTTGCAAAGGTCACAAATTTTGAAAAAAGCCACAGCAATCACAAAAAAACTCAGTAAAATCCTGTATGGGTTTTCCAATATAAAAAAGTCACCTTCTAGCAAACTAATATTAACACACACACACTGTATTATATACACACACATATACATACATATATATATACACACACACACACACACACACACACACATACATATAAAATACATTGTTGTGACGGACCGACAGCCAGCGCACAAGAAACTAAAATCACTCCTCCCACGGTGGTGCTGAAGAAACAGCCCCGCTTCAGCATCACCAATGTTTTGGACAGCCAAAGAGCACGTGGCGGCGGGGCGGAGCCGCCGGACACACCCTCGGCCGATGAATGGTGCGCGGCAAGGGGAGAATTCCACCATCCAACAGACGAGGGGAGAGTATAAAAGGTCGCTGTTCCGCTCGAAAGGAGAGAGACCTCTCACAATACATATGTGCGTGGCTTTATATCTGTTATCACTGTTATCGGCCTTGCATGTGCTTTCCTAATCGGCGTTGTTTTTTCTTCCAGACGACTCAGACCAGAGCGAAGACTCCACCCCCTGGCTGCAAACGCGGCGGTGCCTGACAGCCGAGAGGAACCCCTGGCGCAACTCCGGCAACCCCGCAGATAGCTGAACCCCTCAACACACGATTTCACACCCACCCACCCACACACACACACCCACACACACACCCGCTCTCACTCACACCCTACAGACGGTCCTGAATAAAGATCCTACACGGCAACACTAAAACGGCCTCCTGTGAGTCTGTGCTCCACCCACCGCTGGCTAGTTTCCCTACATTGGTGGAAGATGCGGGCATGAGCACAGACCCACCCACCCGGGATGGGGGGGGCGCGGTGGAGGAAAAAAAGGGGGTGGGAGTCCCTTGTATTAAAGCCCCACACTCTACACCACCCTTTTAAAAATAAATAAATAAATAAATTTAGTAAATAAAATGGATCCCACGCTGCAGCACCTTCTGGAGTCGAATCTCTAGCAGCAAGCCGTGACGCAGCAGCTCACGCACAGCCTACAGGCCGCAACCCAGGAACTGGTGGCCCTGAAAACAACGACTCCCACAGCCGCCACGACATATATACCGTAACCGAGATGCCAGAAAAGGTGGCCGGGCGAGGGTCGGTCAATTTCTAAGGGTTCTGCCACCAACAGAACACCAGGTCGTGGGAGTGCAGGCGCCAAGGATGCCCAAGGAACTCCTAACCACCCTACGGCGGTCCCGCAGTCCACCCAGAATATTCCTGCCCCACCGGCCCGACCACTAGCGCTACCCTGGGGAGGAGGACCCTCCGAAGCCCGCCCACCTATGGGATGCCCAGGGACGAGCCCATGCCAACAGAGCCAGACCTGGGGCCACCCAAGAAGGCCCAAAAACCCTGGTTGGTGGGGTGCGCCCTCCACACGCCGAACCCACCAAGAGGCCCTACCCCGACGGTGTGGATCGAAGCCAACAATCCTGCCAAGAGAACTCAGCCGGGACGGGACCATCACCGTAACCTGCGTCCATGGGGATACCAGGGAAATCCCAGTGGCCGAGGTCCAGATCCAGGGTAAAGCAGGCCACTCCCCAAATCCGCCCGGGGGCACGAGTACATACTCGTCATCCTGGATTACGCCACCCGATTCCCAGAGGCGGTGCCACTCCACAAAGCCTCCCGTAATATTGTGAAAGAGCTGATGCTCCTCTTCAGCTGTGTGGGGATACCGAAGGACATCTTAACCGACCAAGGTATGCCTTTCGTCTCCAAACTAATGTCTGATCTGTGTCGGCTGTTGCAGGTTAAGCAACTAAAGGCGTCCGTTTACCATCCCCAGACGGACGGGCTTGTCAAGAGGTTCAACCAGACCTTGAAGCAGATGCTACGGAGGATGGTAAAGAAGGAAGGGAAAAATTGGGAGTCCGGGAGTGCCACGCACGCAGGGCAGAGGCAAGAATATTTATATATACACATACACACACACACACACACACACACACATACATACACACATACATACATACATACATGTGTATATAAATAAATGGCATACAACATAATATTAACTAAAATAAAGTTACTGGCATGAAGAATGAATCAGCATAAAGATGTTTTCTGATTTCATTTGTTCTTGTTCTCCATTCCACTGATAGTTAATAAGTGGAGTGTGTGTGCGCGCATGTGTGCGCACGCACACGTTATCTTCACAGTCAACATCTTAATCCAGAGATATCTGGCTTGTTTTTCATGATGCCAGTGGCTGCACGGTTCATAAGGAATGATCTCTGGGTGGCTGCCACAGATATTAAACCCTACGTCTTACTGAATAACAAAATAATCCCTTCTGCTCTGCCTCGTCACAGAGAAAGAACAAACAAATGCTTACAAATATCATCCAGGGGGGCCTCGCAAATCAAATCATGACCTACCCTACATCCGGGGTACATCACTGTCTCTAATATTAGGGCACAGTCAATATATGGCTTGGCTGATAAAATCAGCAGATATTTACTGACCTATTAGCATTGGTGGAAGTCAAGGAAACATTGTTCTTGAATTGTTTTATAGGAAAGCTCTAATACACTGTATGTGGCTCTAAAACATTTTTTGTTAAAAGAAACATCTTTTTTTGTATATGAACTAAGTTCATCTGTAAGAGGCACGTGATTTTTCCTAACTAATTACAATGAGGCTTTCTTCTAATTACTTACAATTCAATTCCATTTTTTTTCCATTTGTTTAATTATGCAAACAAGTTTACAAAAAGTGGTTAATATTTTGCAATCAATCCATCACTACAACAAAAAGATGACATTATATCAGAAATGATTCCAGAACTGGTGCAAGTACTAGTACACATGGACATCATTTAGAGTGAGAAGTTTATTATTGTTGCTGGCATATGAATTTCTGATAGAAAAATAAACATATGTTTTAAAGGACATCATTATTGAACACAATAAGATGAAAGACAATGGAAGCTCATTTACCAATTTGCATGTAACTATCTGAAATGTCATTTATTCAGTTGACCTTATGGTCATAGCAGTGATGCTTTAGAAACAAGAGATATGTGCCTAGTCTACACACGTTAAATATAATTCAGGAATCACAGCTGGCTGTAAAAGCAAATGAACACAACATCATATAAGCAGTTTCACATGTATTATGTTGTACAGCTTTCCTCAGTCTGCAGTAATTATTAGTATAGATTATTATTAGGGTCTTGGGAGGTCCCAACCAGTCTTCCTTTCACTGTTACCTGATCACTGAGCTCAGGAACTGCTGAAATGCATTAGCACGAGAGCATTTAACAACTGCATTCAGTCACAGATGCAGAGGAAATTAGGCAGGAGACAGGAGGTGATGTACAGGCTGTGTTCACAGTTAATATTTAAACAGTATGCTGCACATCCATCCTTGCGTCATAAGCAAGTGTTGTCAGTCTCTGCCCCTGACTAATAGTTTAACCAACCCATTCCTTCAACTTTATCTGCTTAAATTCAAGTTAGAAACGTCATGATATGCCGTAGGGGAACGTTAGCAATTGTCACCATTATTCAGCAATTCTGTTTCAGGCCAGAAGTGGCAAGCTCATCCTATGCATAATTTAAAAAGTCATAATATAAAGTGGAAGGGCTTGAGGGGAAGAAATACAGACTGAATACTGATTCAGGCTCTTGTTTTGTCTGCACAAACACTGCCTTTCACTACACTGTGTAGCAGCTCGCACAAATATGTCGCATTCAGTAAATGCGACACGACGTGATAAAGTTTTTAAAAAAAAGTTGATAATTTATTGAGAAGTCAAGCTTCACTAAGGTTTTATTTACATTAGATTCGTTTCATGATATTTTTTTTTGTACTAAACAGTCAATGCTCAGAATTATGTTATGATGAAATTCATAAAGACAGAAAATTCCAGAGTATTCATTGAGACAATCTGATATCTAGAGACCAATATAACCATGCAGAAAAACATTCCCCAAACAGTCCTTTACTCCAAGCCATTAGAATGAATTCATTTCACTGACTGCCTCCTCAAAATCAACTTGTGTACTAGATCTACCTACACAATTTACAAATACCACAAGCAATCAAACTTCTGCAAAAAAGTAATTAACTTCTGCCTTAGCATTGGCTATGATTCACCGCTCATGAAAAATAAATCAATCAATTTTTAAAAACAGACCACGACCTTAATCAGCTGGTAAATTACAGGACAATATCGAACGTCCCCCTTGAAAAAGGTTGTAGCACAGAACTCATACTTGCATCGGAATAACATTCATTAACTCATTCACTCAGGATCATAATAGTGAAACTGGTTAAAGTAGTAAATGACCTGTTAGAGATTTCTGATCAGTTTCCTTGCTTGTATTATTTAATCTCAGTGCACATGACGAAACCATCGATCACGATATAGTTCTAGACAGATTAGAACGTTTTGTTGGGGTGAAAAGAACGGCCTCGCTCTGACTTTATTGCTGTTAGTGTCTAATAGTTAATGTTCACTACTTTTACGCATATAAAATTAAAACTTGGTGTTCCTCAAGGTTATGTTCTAGACCCACATTTATTTCCCTATATGCAACTTCAGTTTACAATTATTTGTAAACATTAGAGTTAGCCATCACATTTGCTATGCAAACCAAATGACAGACACTTGCTTAATAAAATCGAGGAATGTGTAAAGATCATTAGACAATTACTGCTGAGTAACTTCCTCCTACTTAATTCCAACAAGACAAAATACTTCTACTATTGCAACAAAAAAGCTGGAAGAGTGTAGATTGCAGACTGCTGTTAATCAATCCCTAATAAAAATAAATAAATACATAATTTTAAAAAATAAAAGATTTTCCAGTGCTTAAAAACTTAAGAATATTTGTACATATACATGAATATTTGCTTTCTAATTTTTGTGTGGTGCAACAAGTAGAAACAAGTCTATTTTTTTCTTTAAAAAATGTATTTTATGAAAAAATGAATTTGTTTCCTATTTTAGTGTGGCAGGAATTTTTTATATAACAACTTTCCTCCCTCCCCCCCTTTTTCATTCTGACAAAAACAAAAAAATTAGAATGAAGGCAACATACAGCCAAGCCTAGAAGTGAGCTTTCTGATTATGCAGTAATTCTGGATGGCCCGTCAGTTGCATCATGTGCAGCAGTGAAAAACCTTGGAGTGATTATTTACTCCAGTCTCCCATTTGAAGATTACGTAAATATTACTACTAGGACAACTCTCCTCTCTCTCTTGCGCTCTCCCTCTCTCTGTCTAGCTGTACTTGTCCTTCTGCTGCATGATGTGATGCCAGCGCCAGACCCTGACATGGTTGTACTGCAGTGGCTCCTCTCACCCTCCAGACCCGCCTGATTCATCCTGAAGTTCTACTTCTGCTTGGAGGTTCTGCACTTGTGACTCACTTCCTGCTTCTCTGGCTGGTCGTATATGGATACCCTAAAGATTTGTACTTCCCAAAAATAGTTTATTCTAAAGTCTCACCCTTGCTTGAGTGGATAATGTCACCAGGATACTGAAGACTCGCACCTTCTAGGAACTGCTGCTGTAATCATAAACACTGATCTGGGCTCATCCCTGGACTATTATTCACAATCTGCTCAGTTAGTGTTTGCCTTTACTCTTCTACACCTATATACTGTAATGATTTATAATACCACTATCCGCTGTCATCTAAAAGAGGACAAAAAAGTTCCCTTTAGAGTCTGGTTCCTCTCGAGGTTCTTCCACATATTGTCCCAGGGAATTTTTTGCCCGTCATTGTCGCCTCTGGGTTGCTCAGTAGGGATCAAAATCTAGATCCAAAATTTTCTAAGGCTGCTCTGTGATTATGTCTGAATTGAATTAAACCATATGTCTGCAAAATACTAGGTTTGAAATTATAGGCACCCCACTAATAATAGCTGGCAAAGCCACCCCTGGAGAGAATGACAATACTGAGGCTCGTCTTGCAATGTCAATCACGGTGACACTTGTAGAGAGGTCTTGAGCTCGCCTCCATGCAGAACATTTCAATATAACATTCATATGCGTATGTTTCTAGTGAGGGCTTACAGTTGCAATCAACATTATTCAGCCCCCATTGCAAATCAGGTTTAGTGTCAAACTTTACAGACTTTCAGCTGTTTGCAATGAACAGATCAAACAAAATCAATTGAAATAGTTCAACACGACAGGACTTCTCCAGTTTAAAAATTATTCAACCCCTTCATGGTAAGCATCTTTAGTACTTATTAGAACACCCTTTTGCTGTTATGACCTGCTGCAAACGAGATACATCACTGCTGGTAGCGTTCCAGAGGAATCTTATCCCATTCCTCATGAGCAATGGCCTCCAGTTCAGTAATATTCTTGGATTTGCATGCCTTCTTCAAAACCCACCAAATATTTTCTATGGGGTTCAAGTCAGGTGACTGTGATGGCCCTGTAGAATCTTCCAGGAATTCTTCTACAACCAAGCCTTGGTGAAATTTGAGGTATACTTGGAATCATTGTCCTGTTGGAAGGTCCATCGATGCCGAAGCTTCAGTTTCCACACAGATGGCAGGATGTTTCCTCCTAGGATTTCCTGATACTTCAATGAATCCATCTTGCTTTCCACATGCTGCAGGTTTCCAGTGCCAGAGGATGAAAAGCAGCCCCAGAGCATCACCGAGCCACCACCATGTTTGACTGTGGACAGAGTGTTCCTTCTTCATACCGCTGATCCACCGTGCTGAAAAGTTCCAAGTTTGTTTCATCGCTGCACAGAACAGAATCCCAAAACTTCTGTGTCTTATTTATATGATTTTGTGTGACTTTTCTTGTGCTTTTGGGTCAGTAGTGTTGTACGTCTTGGAGTTCTGGCATGGAAACCTTCTGCGTTTAATATGCACCTTACTGTGCTCACTGAAACCTCAGTGCCTGTTACCACCAAGTCTTGCTGCAGGTCTTTTGCAGTCACTTGAGATATTTTTCACACATTGATAGCTTCATTTTTCTGCCCCGTCCAGGTATTTCATGTATTTTCTGACCCTAGCCAGTTCAGGTATTTCACGTGTTCCAGCTCAAGCACACCTGGTGCAACCAATGAACCCTTTGATTATTTGCATCAGGTGTGCTGGAGACACCACCTGTTTTGCATATCTGTGCTGTTGTGAGGGATTCTGTTCAAGGGGTTGAATAATTTTAAAACTGGAACAGTCATTATAAGTTGCATTTTCAGTTGAATCTGGGGAAACCACTTGAAGCATTCATTGTGTTCAACTATTTCAATTGCTTTTGTTTGATTTGTTCATTTCAAACAGCTGAAAGTCTGTACATTTTGACAATAAACCTGATTTTCAATGGGGGTTGAATAATCATGACTGCAACTGTATGAGGATGCCCTCTTCGATTCAGATCAGAGAATTTCAGTAGTGGTTTAAATCCAGAGACTGAGAATGGCACTGCAAAGCACTTGTTGGTTTGTTTATGTAAAGATGTCTTTTGGGTCATTATCCTGTTGCAGATTTTTTTTTATCTTGTAGAATTCTCTCAATTTCTATCACATTCTGATAGAGGAGATCAGGGCCTCATTTATCAACTATGTGTACTCACAGTTGTTGTTTTTTTTTGGCTAATAAAGTTAAGACAGGTGGCATATGAAATGTCACAAAGTCATACAAAAAGGCACTAAATATTGATTGGTATGATGCAATGAATGATCTTGAGGCTCCACAGGAACGTCTTTGCTGTGAGTGAGCCTATTTCGTTTGCCCAGTGCAGATTTAGCTGATCTCTGAAAGCACTTCACCCTACAATTGGAGAAGCCAACAAAACACCTGCATTCATATCGCTTATACGTTTCCAAATGTGACAGCAGAAAAAACAACATTTTCACACCATTACAGTACTTCTAATTGTAATTTAGGGAACAGATTGTGCGGACATTCACGTATGTATACAGAAAAGACTATAAGTCAGTTAAGGTACAGGCAAGTTGTGATGAGCTGTTGATGAGGTTGTTAAACATCGTTGCCAAGTGGCAAGCTGGAACACACGATTCTTTCATTGTGCAGAACAGCAAAGCAGGACTTCGACGTCAGGAAGGTGGTATTACAGATGACAGGCCTATTTTACTTCTTTAATCAAACCACTCCAAAAATCACAGAATGTTTTTGGACATACCGCCAGTTCTTACGCACAAATTTAGTACTGGTTCAATGCACACATGATAAATGAGACCTCAGGACTTGGGTTAAAATATCCTGTTAACTAGCAAAATTCCTGATGTCAACTTTTACAAAAGCCAGTGGACCTCCGGCTGCGAAACCATCCCATCCTGTGCAAATGACGGGCACAACCAAAAGGTTATATTTTGATTTCATCTGAACGAGGTGCCATGAAGTTCAGGTACTGCATTTTGTGAGCTTCTTTTATACAAGCATTTAAACAGCTTCCCAGAGGTTGGTGTGTAGAGGTGGCCTTCCACTCAGCAACTTCAAATAGTTCAATAATAACCTAAACTGTGCAATTCTGAAAATGCTATTTGTGGAGTTCTTTTGATTCCCTCCTCTTCACTTGTACCTTTTCATTAGAACCCTGATTGTGCTTAATAGTATTTTTAAAGTGCATTTTTAATATAGATTCAATAACTTGTGTTGGTCAACAACCATTCATATGTTTTCACTTTCTACTACTGTTGTGGAAAATTTCTATATTTAGAGTCTAATTTTGCATATCGAGCATTAAAATTTTTATTTAGGTTCATATATTCATACATTTAAAGTAACACAGACAATATGAAATATTTGTGTGTGTGAAAGAGAAATAATTTAATTCAATTCTTAAATGGTTGTGATAAATAATCATGCTTTTACTTTTGAGCAAAGAAACTGTGCTTATAATTTTAGTTACTAGTAGGGCTGCAACTATCTCAGTGGAACCTCCAATCTCCGCCGACGCCGGTCCCAAGCCCGGGTGAAAAAGGAGGAGGGTTGGGCATCAGGCTAGCACCCTGATCCCGTAAAATCTATCTTGCTACGGAAACAACAAGCAAAAACCAGCGGTCTAAACAGTACCGGCGCGATGACCCTGTTTCTCCCTTGATGACGGTGCTGGAGCAAAGCCGAAAGGTCGTCCAGTGCCCGATGCAAAATGGGATACTCGACGCCAATACGATCACACGAATTGGAACCTGGAACGTGCGAACGTTGTACCAGTGTGGGAGACTGGAGCAGCTTCTGCACGAATTCGACAATTACCGGCTTGACTTTCTTGGTGTCAGCGAAATGAGGTGGACGGGTAATGGAAAAATGATAAGCGACGGGAAGATCGTCCTGTATTCGGGAGCCAAAGAACATCACGTGCACGGCGTCGGGATGGTCCTGAGCAAAACCGCGGCACAGGCACTCGTTGGATGGAAACCGATCAGTGATCGCATAATTACCGCCCGTTTTCAGTCTCGCCATGCTAAAATTACTGTTATTCAAGTCTACGCACCGACAAATGAGGCAGATGATGAAGAGAAGGACGCCTTCTACGACCAGCTGCAAGACACAATCGCGGTTATCCCCAACCATGACATAAAGATCCTCCTTGGCGACATGAATGCGCAACTCAGTAGCGACCGGCAGGGCTGGGAAAACGTGATCGGACCTTATGGATCGGCAGCAGTAACGAGCAATAATGGAGAGCGTCTCCTATCCCTATGCAATCTTAACAACCTTTGCGTCGGGAATACATATTTCATTCACAAACGGATTCACAAAAAGACGTGGCGGTCACCAGATGGGGCCACTCACAATGAAATCGACTATGTATGCATCCATCGACGGTGGCGCTCGGCTTTACGTGACGTACGGGTTTTTCGCGGTGCCGACGTCGGATCTGATCACCACTTGCTTGTGACTTCAATCCGACTAAAATTGAAAAGAGTGGCCGGACGCAACACCGTTCGGTCATTTGCCTCCGAGAAATTGAAGGACCGCGTGAACGCCGAGCACTTCCACATTGAACTCGCTAATCGATTCCAGATTCTTGACAACTCGGCCAGCATCGAAGAACAATGGGCACAGATCAAGGATGCTGCCATAGAGACGGCAGAGAGAACGATTGGTCGACGGCGTGGAACGCAGCGAGAACAGTGGATTCAGGACCGGACATGGTCGTTGCTCGATGAAAGACGGGTCAAGAAACGTCAGCGCGATCAAGCAAAGACCGAAGAGGAGCGAAATGAAGCATCGCAGGCGTACCAAGAACTCGACCGCAGGGTCAAGAGGAGTTGCCGAGCAGACAAGAAGGACTGGCTGGACCGGAAGGGCACTGAAGCACAACTGGCTGCGGACCAGGGTGACAGCAGGACTCTTTTTCGTGTGGTCAGAGATCTCACTCGGGCCCAAAGCGGTTCCACTGGGCCGATAAGGGATACAACCGGCAGGATGCTAGTTAGCAAAGAAGAGCAGGACGCGCGTTGGGTGGAACATTTCAAAAACACCCTAAACCAGCCGGCTCCCGTAGCCACGCACGACTTTACAGTCTTTCCTCCTCCCTGTGAGCTGGAAGTGGACATGAGCGACATCATGGATGCTGAGGTCGCTGCAGCGATTCGTCATCTGAAAAACAACAAAGCACCTGGTCTTGACCAAATCTCGGCAGAAATGCTGAAAGCGGGTGGTGATGAAGTTGTACGGGTGCTCACTACGCTGCTCAATGACTGCTGGCACATGGAACGTGTCCCAAATGACTGGAGACAGGGTGTCATCGTCAAATTACCTAAGAAAGGTAATCTCGCAGACTGTAACAATTGGAGAGGCATCACCCTTCTGTCTGTTCCAGGCAAGGTATTTTGTCTCGTCCTCCTCAAACGGATACTGCGAGCAGTCGATCAGGCTCTACGGGACGAACAGGCCGGGTTTAGAAGCGGTCGGTCGTGCACTGAACAAATCTTTGCTCTTCGAAACATCATTGAACAAAGCTCCGAATATCAGAAACCGCTCTTGGTCAACTTTATAGACTTTAAGAAAGCGTTTGACAGCGTCCACCGGAAATCGCTTTGGAACATCGCACGGCTATATGGCATTCCACAGCGGTTTATCGCCATTTTCCAGAACTTATATCAGGATTCTAGCTGTTGCATCCGGACGGACACAGGTCATACTGCCTTTTTCACCATCGAGACTGGAGTCAGACAGGGCTGCATTCTTTCACCATTCTTTTTCCTCATGATGATGGACTTCGTCATGCGACGAGCACTAACACAGCCAGCGTCTGGAATTCCGTGGACAGGCCAGGGACACCTGACCGACCTGGAATTCGCCGACGATATTGTGCTATTGGCGCAGAATGGGAAAGTCTTACAGGAGATGACCACTAGCCTGGAGCACGAAGCAGCCAAAGTTGGGTTACGGATCAGCACTGACAAGACCAACGTCATGGCCGTCGGCCGGATGACACCGGTGCGGATCACGGTGAGCAACCAGCTGATCAAAGAAGTCAAACAGTTCACCTACCTTGGCAGCATTGTGGCTGCGGATGGTGGGACTAACATGGATGTCAATCGCAGAATCGGCAGAGCATTTGCAGTCTTCCAACAGCTACAACCGATTTGGGCTAGGCGAACTATCCACACCAACAGCAAACTTCGCCTGTTTAATAGCATCATCATCCCAACCGCCATCTATGCATCTGAAACTTGGAAGAACTCGAGGGCAGTCATCCACAAGCTGAATGTGTTTCAACAACGATGCCTGAGAAGAATACTCGGTGTATCATACCATGATCGTATTTCAAACGAAGAAATTCTAAGAAGAACAAACTCCCGCAGCCTGGCAGAAATGGTCGTAGAGCGAAGAATGCGCTTTGCAGGACACATTCTACGGATGTCTGACCACCGCCACGCAAAGATCGCGCTGCGCTGGACGCCGCCACGGGGGAAGAGAAGAGTAGGGCGGCCGCGGAATACTTGGCGACGAACATTCATGGAAGATCTACGAGCGCTCGATGTCAAGTGGGAAGATGTGGAAATCGACGCTTCCGACCGAGCCCGCTGGCGAATGCTTGTTGCCCGATGCGCCCCGCTGCGCGGACGGAACTAACTAACTAACTAACTGCAACTAACGCTTATTTTGATCGTCAATTAATCGGTCGATTATTTCTTCGATTGATCGATTAGTTGGGTTGAAAGGTCCATTTTTATTTTCTGTATTTTTTTCGAAAAAAACGTTATTTCACATTCTGCCCGATGTCCTTAAAAACATTGTGCAAATTCAAGGTTATGAAAAAGCTATTTAATGTATCTGTGTGGGCTATGCCATACGTCATACAAAGGATTTTTTTTTAAAATATTACGACATTATTTTGAAGAAAAAAAACAACCGGTTGTCCATAAGCTTTAAAGCAGAAGTTGAATCACTATATTAAAATGCTAAAAAAAAAAAAAACACAAACAAAAGCACAAACTAAGTGTTAACTGGTAAGAGGCTGAATGTTCTGCAGTAGCACACACATTCACTCATCTGAACACAGTAACGTTACTTTATCCTGTAAATGTATGACACTTCATACATTATATACACTTGCGTGTTATAACCCCGTTACAGTTACTGCTCTCAAAAAACACCATTACTTTTGTTTCTAAAAATAGAATCAAACAACATATTTGATCAAAATGAATATTTTAGTCAGAGTTATAGCACTTCCTTTCTATTGTGCGCTGGTGATTGACACTCATTCAGTGAAGTTTAACGGAGACTCGCTTGCAGTCAGGACGAGTCTTTATGTAAAATGGAAATACTGGCATGACTAACATTTACAGATAAGGATATAAAGGTAAAAATGTCATTTCTGCGCTGAAGAAAACATGTCTGGAACACATTAAACGGCACACGCATCTGTCGCAGCATCTGACACGACAAGCCACGCTAATATACTTACGAGTTTGTTTGAAGCACTTAACATAAAACACTCATGATTTTAGACAAACTGGAACGTGCACTTTTCCCACAGCAGCCCACTCTGCTTTATTCATAGAAATGCGTTTTTCACCATTGTGACATAAGGGGGGGAGGCGTTACAGACGCAACTAATCCATAATGAAATTCGTTGTCCATTATTTTAATTATCGATTATTATGGATTTTAATTGATTAGTTGTTGCAGCCCTAGTTACTATCACACAGCCCTATGATGAGTGGAACACCGGAGACTGTGGTAGCGTCATAAACCAGCAATGAAGACATGAAATGTTTATATTGGCACATGCCTACTAAAATTAGACTGGAAAAATCTCACTATATTAAAATGCAGCATGAGAGGAGCAAACACACTGGATCTCATTTCTACATCTCATGTTTATATCGCTGTGCTTCTGACTAATGGTTTCGCAGTTGCTGAGTGATAGCTGGTGTGTTTTATACATTGTGTTCTACTAATTGACTCCTGTTCAGTTATTAGCAGGATGGACATTATGTCATTATTTGATTTTGTGTCACTTCTGGTGGTTTCTCACATCAAGAGCAGGAGAGTGACCTTTTTTTCACTGCTCCTCTAAATTGTGTATTGATTTTTTCCCCAGAATTTGTTCCTGGAATTTGCCTTTCAATCCGTCTCTGGCCAATTTCCTCCCCCTTCACTCTCTGTTGTTCTTTCCTTCTCTCTTTCAATGACTCATCTGTGGCTGTAGTAAGTGAATCAGCAGGAAGTTTGACACCAGTACAGGGCATTGTGCTCTCCTGAATGCCCACCTTCTGCTCTCGGCCGCTCTACCAGGTTTTGAGTGGGCATGGAGAGGCACAGACCGACACAGACGCTGGCGCTGGGTCAATCTTAACCTTTGCATATTTGTATGGTGAAAAAGTCCAGGATCACCCCGCGTCCCTCTCATCCGGTTACATAAGACGTACTCAAAGCATGGCATCGTGTACTCGGAATCACGAAACACACACAGATGCTCCCTCCCAGTGCTGCGAACTGCTTAGAGTACCTAGTCATAATTACATAAAGCACACATGGGAAGACCGAGACAGAGATCGTTTCTTCACATTCTGCAAAAAGCGTATAATATAGGCTTATCGCAAAATAAAATCTTTCCTTATTTAACCTCAGTGGACTGATCTGTGTTTAAGACTATATAGGTAGACCGCCTCCAAGAGAATAGCACCCAATATATGTGTCCGTCCATGGTGCTGTAAACATAGTTTCTACATGGTGGTGGACAGAAAGTGTGCGCACTGCATGGGAGAATAACCTACATTCTGACACCAGAGCTGCAACAACTAATCGATAATAATCGATTCTAAAAATCGTTGTCAATGAATATCATTATTGATTAGTTGGTCTGCGTGGCACAGGACACGTTTATTCGTTACATTACTTCTGTTTAGAAAACACGCATTGGAGAGTAAATACTAAAGTTGCATCCGAAATGACGTACTACACACTTACACTATGCACTATGTACACTACTCTAGTGTATGAATCAGAAAAGTAATATCATCTCAAAGGTGTCTGGAACACGAGCAATTTTTTTACTAACCGAAAGTATAAGCCACTTCCTAGACAATGGCACATGATGTCAAACGCATGTAATGCGACACTGCTAGCTTTAGCAGACACCCAGAGTCAACGAAAATACATTTCTTGTTTACTGTTTGTGTCAACATTACCTTTTATTCCCAACATGACCTCAGTCACCATCAGACAGATGCGTAAGGCAGGGGGGATTTTTATTTTTTTTTTATATTAAATGCCGTGGAGAAGAGTGTAACCTGTAAACATTACAAAGTGGAGTTTATGTAGCACGACAATGATGCACGAGCACAAACATGTTTATGTCCAAAATGCTCCACTGTGTGCAAGGGGTTGGGGAAAGTGGTGCGAGTTTCTTAAAAGATTTAGTTTAATTCCAGTTTATCATTGTATGCTGTATTTGTGCACTTGCAGTGTAAATTCTGTTGCTTATTATATATGGAAGTGATCTATTAGTAATGAAGTCACGTTGCCCCACACTCGCAGTGTAGACATGATGATACACAGTGACCTGAATTGTAATGTAGCGAGTAATATCTGTAATGTCTAATTAAAAAGGTATGATCAAAGTAAACACAAGTAAAACAATACATCTAAAGGCAGTGAGTAACAGAAACCACAAGGTGCAGCGAAATTGAGATTTTATTTTTTTATATATAATTGGACAAACGGTTGTGTTAATGTAAAGTTAATTTGTTAAGTTTTATATAAGAGTGTTTATATTTGTAACACTCAGTACTCAGTTTGTGGATTTTATTTTAAAATAAAAAATGGGGGGGGTGACTACAGGTATGATCGACATTCCAACAGGACAATGATCCCAAGCATACATCAAATTCCACCAAGGCTTGATTGCAGAAGAAGTCCTGGAAGATTCTACAGGGCCATCACAGTCACCTGACTTGAACCCCATAGAAAATCTCTGGGGGGATTTGAAGAAGGCGGTTGCAGCACGCAAACCCAAGAATATTACTGAACTGGAGGCCATTGCTCATGAGGAATGGGATAAGATTCCTCAGGAATGCTGCCAGAAGCTGGTGTCTGGCTCTGCATCTCGTTTGCAGGAGGTCATAACAGCAAAAGGTGCTCTACTAAGTACTAAAGATTCTTGCCGGGAAGGGATTGAATAATTTTGATTGCAACTGTATCTCATGGAACTTGTTCATTCCCTTGATCTCATAATCACACATGCAAATGGTGATTTCTACAGTATATGTTATGTAATGGATTGGGGTATCAGAGCCAATACTGGTTAGCTGCATGCATTCTAGTATTATTCATTGATTTTGACTGAAACACTGATCTTATACATGAACATAGACCACATCATGTCTTAAAGGTCTGCTAAGGTTTTACACAACCCTGTAACAAATGCTTACAGAGTCTCCAAAAGGTATGTCAGTATCAGACCAGTTGTCAGTATCGGGTGACACCCAAAGATCTGGCATTGTGCCAAATGAGTAGACATATGCATATTTGGTGTTAAAAGATCTGGTCAAATAAACCCTGAATTGGCAGCAGTGTGTGCAATGAGGAAAAAGAAATAGAACACTTCCTTAGATTGCAAGGGGCTGTAAGAAGAATACGTGTACAGAGACGCTAGTGAGGATGTTTGGCTTACGGCTAGGTGAGAAAGATGTGGGCAACGAACTTGGTTGTAAATTTTTAATCCAACCCAAAGCCTCCTCAAGGTTGAACTTAAAGCATGGGCGAGACTTAAAAAAAAAGTGCACTTAACATTATCCAAATGTTTGGTACCACGGATGCAATCCAGAAGGGTTGAAAAGCAGCCAAAGCAGACACCAGTTAATGGGCTGTTTGTTCTGAACCAGTTATGTTCTGCATTGTGAACATTTCTGATGCTTGACACCATGTCACTCCTCTGGACATTAAACAGAGCCTCAATGAAATTGGGGCAGGGTTAAAGGGAAAGTGATGTTTGTGCTTCTTTTCTCCATAATGCACTGTCAAGCTTTTGGAAAACTCTAACTGATGTGTGTCCTCATTAGAGATCACGTATGACTCTGCATGACTAACCTAAGCTTTGATATGATCCAGGTAATGAGATAATATTCGGTCACAACTGCCACTGTTATGGAAATGAAAAGGTCATCTGAATTGTTATCAAACTTTCACTTTAGCAGGAATTTAGCGGTGTCCTTGGAGTAACGTGTTGTTTTGTTGTATGTTTATTCCATCAGCACAGAATACAATAAATCTTTTGACAATTCATTTCCTGAATGTAAGATGTGCATGGTTACACTTGTGGTGACAAAGATATGAGTAGTGAACTACTGGCTACTGAACGTAACACCTGGCAACAGCCAGTGGTGACAGTTCATTTCAAGCCCTGGCTATACACAATATAATATATATTATGCAAACCATATAAATATTTGTTTTCTCTTGTGCATCAGTATACACATATATGCACCTTCAGGTCAAATCTAGTGGTGATGGTGGAGGGGTGTGTGCATTCTATTTTTTATGTATGTATGTATGTATGTATGTATGTATGTATGTATGTATGTATGTATGTGTGTTCGATAATCATAATAATTTCGAGCTGTTTATACTGTGGCACGGAACACACACTTTTTAGTCAACCCCACCTTTTAAGCACATCGTTGCTCCAGCGTTCTTGCTTACTGCTGAAAACTTCTGATAAAATATCCATCAAGTCAATAAACATACTAAATAGTGCACACTTTTCACAAGCATCTACTGGGTGCTTTTTTTCCTAACGCCTGTGTTTTTATCACTGTGCCACAAACTAAAGGCGTGATTACAGATCAGGGATAAAGCTTGAACACTGTACACAGGGTTTTTCCTTACCACAGAAAGGCTTAGGAGCAGACCCCAAGTGCTTTTGCAGCGCACCTTAAGCTGAACGAACATACTGAAAAAAGGGTTTTATTTTCATTAACTCTCCAGCATGTTATTTAGTGAAATGAATGCACTTTTGACAGTACAATACGTGTTGCCAGCTTTCGTTCACAAATATGGTAAGGATAACCCCATCAAAC
>NC_030442.2:5510000-5577500 GCF_001660625.3 Ictalurus punctatus | reverse complement strand
TTCAGAGTCAGCTTCACTGACAGGTCTGAGAAATAAGACAGGTCTGTTATGTCACACTTGCAAAAAGGTTAAGAACCTCTGATCTACACATTTGAGCTGTCATAATCCCAAAACACAGGAGGGACAAAACAAAAATTTTAACAAGTGTTGTAGTATGTTGTTGGGCCACCAGAACAGCTTCAGTGTGCCTTGGCATAAATTCTACAAATCTCTGGAACTGTACTGGAGGGATGAACACTGTTCTTCCAAAAGATATTCCCTCAATTGATGTTTTCAAAATAGTGGTGGAGAATGCTGTCTCCCATACGTGTTCAATTGGGTTGAGATCTGCTGATATATGATATATATCATTTTCATACTCAAACCATTCGTAAATGCATAGATTATTGGGGCCTAAGGAACTTAGTAGTTCCTACTCAGCGTGGCTCAAGGTCCCTTTCCAGAACCTTCAAACTAACTGTTCCTCAGTGGTGGAATGAACTTCCGACCTCAATCCGGACCGCAGAATCTCTCACCACCTTCAAAAAACAGCTAAAGACCCACCTCTTCCGTGAACACCTGACCAACTCATTAAAAAAAAAAAAGAAATTGCACTTACACCTCTACTCTGTGCACTTTGCTTCTTCTGGAACTCAATTAATGGATCTTGAATGGTAGCACTACTTGTATTGTTCTCTGCTTGATATATCGCTTTACTTGTATTTTCTCATTTGTAAGTCGCTTTGCATAAAAGCGTCTGTTAAATGAATAAATGTAATGCAATGTAAATGTAAACAATGTCATGGTCAAGAACTATTATCCTTTACCCCTCGTGACTTCTGTGTTTGAGGCGTCTACTATCTCATCCCAGTTTGGGATTGCAACAAATAGAACACGGCCTTCATCACTCTGTCAGGTAATTATTTGGGGAATTATTACTTTGTGATGCCCTTCAGGCTGATGAATGGCACTGGCCATCTTCCAGTGTTACATCAACAAGGTCCAGAGGAAGGCCCTTGGCCATGTTTGTCTATCTAGATGACCTTCTTGTTTATAGTCGGTCAATGGATGAACAAGTGGTTGTTCCTAGAGAATCATCTCTATGTTAAATTGGAGAAACCACTTTTCCATTATTAGTCAGACACCTTCTTGGGGTTTGTGGTATCCAAAGCACTTTCTGGGCTTTGCTAATTTCCTCTGATGCTTCATATGGAATATTAGCACCATGGCAGCATGATTAACTGCTCTTACCAAGCAGTCTAAAAGGCAATCAGAAGCCCAGGAGGTGGAAGTCAGAAGCCCAGGTGTTAGAGGAGCTCAAGCATGGTCCCAGTTATACAGCTCTCAGATCCTGAGCTCCCATTTGTTGTGGCAGCCTGTTAGGTCTGCACTGAGAACAAGGAGTCCAGGAGAATACCTACAGCACTTCTCCACACTTTGTCCATCCCTTTGAATCCATGGTCACACCTCTGGACAACTGGTTCTCTAAGGCCTGCAAATTTGTTGCACTGCCCAAGATCCTGCCAGTCAAGGAGACAACAAGACTACTGCTGCAGCATGTAGGAAAACCCTCAGATGTGGTATTGAACTGAGGACCCCAGTTTGGTAGCCGGTTATGGTCTTTTGCCAGCTGCTAGGGCCATCAGCCAGTCTGTCTGTTCCCATATTCCCATAGCAGGAAGCTGATGTTAGGGTCCCAATGGCAGAGCAAGTTGTGTGACACTACCACCTGGCATGGTGATAAGACTGAAATTCCTTCTGTACCGCCTCTGTAGCCCAGAAACCCTGTTTGGAAGCAGATGCCCAGGCCCTCCTTCTGGCCTGGCAACGGGTTTGGCTCTTTGCCAAGGATTTGCCCCTTTACATGGAGTCCCGAAAGCTCACTCCATGCTATTTAGGTCCCTTCATGGTTGTTTGGAGAATAAACTTAGCAGTTTAAATAAACCTATATAAACCCAGTCTCCTATCAGTTGCTCCTCCTGTACAGGGGTCCTGTAACAGCCCAGCCCAGGGCTGTGCCCTTGTCTAGGCTGGCAAAAAACTTGATGGATATTTTGATCATTTTAAAAAACTAGCGCTGTCCTTCTTCTGTGCCGGGTTTACCACACCTTCTTAACCTAGCCCCCCCTCTTGGTTTTAGGTTTTGGTTTTGTTTGCCTTTTAAGCATAGCTGGCCTTTTGATTGGAGCCCTCCCCATGGTGTATTGGTAATGCACTTGCTTCTCAACTGGGTGGTTGAGAGTTTGAATCAGACTCTGGTTGGTCTTTAATTTGTGTTCATTTCTTCTTTTCATTCTCCTTACTTTCTCTGCATTTGGGTTCTGTCTACTGTGTATTGGTTGGTGGCTTGCTCAGTTCTCCCAAACATGAAGGCCTGAGTTCAAATCTGATATAGGGTAAGTTAACACATTACACAGTCAGAAGAACCACAAGTGGGCCCTTAGGGATTCCTAATCTCTGAAACTGTAGATGAGCTCTTTTTCCTCACTTCATTGGTTATTTTCACTAAAGTGTTCACTAAATCCTTGCTGCAGTCATTTCTATCTTTTCCTAAAATACATAAAGAACACTATCCTGGACATCCCATTGTATCAGCATCTTCTTATCACATGCAAATAATTTTTCATATTTCATATTCATATCATATTTTCCAATACATTTGTTAAAGTGTCCTAACATTTTCAACAAACCCTTGAATGCTGCATGAGATAAAGTATTAATTAGACTTTACATTAAATAGTATACCTATAGTGTCTTTAAGTTTGTCAGACTGCAGTCCTCGTGCCTTCATTACTACCACCCCCAGCCTGTTTGCTGCAGGCAGGTAGCTGAGCGACAGCAAAAGCTCCCCCGTTGAATGCACTTCCATCTGAGAGGTGAAAGAAAGAAATTTAAAAATACCAGTGCAAAATACCACAGTATTTATTTAAAAGATTTCCAGACTTACGGACAAATGAAACAGAAATGTCATCTGTTCATATGTCTACGATGAACAGGTAAAATGTGCAAGAAAACATATGATCTAAAAATGTATCTAGGATTTATGGTGGAAGTAGCATGCCTAGTCACTCATTTTACTAATGATGTCACTACTGATTAGAGCACTCAAAATATTTTATAAAAAAAGATTTGATCTGCCTTTTTATATTATAACATTTCCCAGACTCATAATATGTCATGCTACAGTAAACTAGACACTAAACTATGCAAGGACTTTATGGAGGGAAAATATTGGATTTGGTCCATGTTGGATTGCATGTCATGCAGTTGCTCTGACTCATCCAAGAGAAAAATAGAATATGCACTTCAGTTCCACAATCTGGTATCTGGTAGCAGATGGAAAAGGTAAGTAGAGGAGTAAAAGTTACAATGTAGCACAGTGTAGCTTGGATAACATTGCATGAATTTGGGGTTAATTACTGTAATCACCATCCACTTTTATAGGAATACCTGTACTCTTCCAACTGTGGTGAGCTTGAGGTATGGCCTCTACATTTTTGCTCTCAAAGTCTTCTTTGAATATTGGATTGTGATACCTTCACCCCTGCATTGTGGAGGTTGTTGGTGATGTCACTGACTGTTGTTTTGGGGTTTTTCTTCACAGCTCTCACAATGTTTCCGCCATCAACTGCTGTTGTTTTCCTTGGCTGACCTGTTTGATGTCTGGTTGGTAATACAGCAGTGGTTTCTTTCTTTTTCACGACATTTCAAATTGTTGTATTGGCTGTGCCCAATGCTAGTGCAATGGCTCTGATTGACTTTTCCTCTTTTCTCTTTTCTTTTGCTTCAAAATGGCTTGCTTTTCTCCCATATTCAGCTCACTGGTCTTCATGTTGGTTTTTCCTTTTTAACAACAAATACAGTCTTCACAGGTGAAACCCAGGGCTCAAACCAAGAGTAGACATGCAGAGCTATTAATTGCTTAAACAATCAATCTAACAGGACACACCCGGGCAAGAAGAAACACCTGTCAGTTACATGTTCCAATATCTTTAAGTTGTTTAACACATTCCTGATGTAAATATCAGGAAATGACAGCTGAAATTCTTATCTCAAACCCAAATGTCTTCAGTGTATAGCAAAAACAAAAGAACTGGCCTTGCTGATACTTTTTGGAGGGGACTCCATATATGAATTTAAAGCACTGCCATTTTCCTTGACATGTCTGTTTACTCCCACACCATACCCAGTGTTTCTGGGCTAGGCACTGGATCCAGTGTCACTGCCTATATAAAACCTCTCTAGGATAAAACTAATAATTAAGATAAATGAATGAATAAAATATTTGTTTACAGGGCAATATTCTGTTATGTTGACAGCTGTGGCAACACAATTGGAAATGGGTTTAGTGAAATTGAGTGAAATGGGTTCAGTGAAATTGAGCGAATCTTATTCAAAGCAGAGGGATCATATCAGCATAACATTACCACAATAATAACTCTTCTTTAATAGGCCTGTTGTATAGCAGAGGCAAGTGGTTACATTAATGAAAATGGTCATGACTCAAACAATACCAGCACCCAAATTTATCAAATGCATCCTACATATTTCTGTCTCTGTCTCTCTCTCTCTCTCTCTCTCTCTCTCTCTCTCTCTCTCTCTCTCTCTCTCTCTCTCTCTCACTGTCTGCCTGTGATTCTGTCTCTTAAGGACAGTCTCTGTATATTCAAAAACAACCAACCGCCTGGTGATATTGTTGTCACTAAAGGAAATATGAATCATCTCACACCATGGATTGAAAAAGAGCCAGCTCAGTATTAATATGTGTATGCGTGCCTCTGAGTAGTACTGTGTAGACGAGATCTGATATTTTGCCTCCACTTTCCCATCTGTTCAAGTGTCTGTAACTGTGTGTGCAACATCTTAGTGTTTTAACAAATAAATTATTTAGAGTGGTGCCCATAGAGCCAAGAGGAAACTGCGTCATATATAGCGTCACACACTCACAGATACCTTCAGATGCCCTTGAACAACTGCCCCATTCATCTCTCCCATTCTGTTGCTCTGTACATCTTCTCAATAGAGCTGGATATAACATTATAACATTCAATTAAATAAGACTTTCATTGAATGAGAATTCAATTATGCGTGAAAACAATATAGTATTACATAGTATATAAATATATACATAGTATATATATTACATAGTATATATTTACATAGTATATAAAACCAAATGACAAAAAAAAATTCAGACTTTACTGTGTGTGTGTGTGGGTGTGTGTGTGTATGTGTGCGCATACACGCTGAAGCAGAATCTCCTTTGGGATATATGATGACGCAGATAGAGATCTCTTGCCCTGCCCATCACCAGCCTATCAGACAGGAGTGTGTGTGTGTGTGTGTGTGTGTGTGTGTGTGCGCGTGCATATGTGTGTGTGTGTGTGTGTGTGTGTGTGTTTGTGTGTATTGGATAACTCATAAAGAGAAACATATTCTAAAGCATATCTAAAGCTAATTATAGACATCAGGAAGGTCAGAGAAAGACTCAGTGTTGTGCATTATAACATGGACTGTAGGACTACATGTTTTCTTGTTTCTTCAGATATTAGACTGTTGTGATTGCCTAATGTGATGTATGAGAAGTGTTATATATATTCAACATTAATTGATGTGCACTGACATCATAGTGACGTTCATGAAAACCCATCGAAATGTAATGTGTTGTGTGTGTGGTGTAGTGGAATGTTATTGAGATTCAGACCTAGAATTTCAGCATGACACACAAATTGACATATTCATTCCTCAGAGACTCATGCTCTTTTATGAAAGTCTCTAAAGGGCTCACACACACACACACACACACACACACACACACACACACACACACACACACACACACACACACACACACACACACACACACACACACACACACACACACACAGTACCCTTGAGGCATAATTCACACATTCTGAACCTGCAGCCACCTTTTTGTTCCATTCAGTTTCAGTTCAGCTCTTATTATTTTCAGTATTTCAACAATTTTTAAACAAATGATAAATGTCAGTATTGGCAATATGTCTTACCTGTGTTCACCCATACAGAGTATTTTAGGGTAATATCACATGTATAGCGTGTTTTAAGTAATATCTTTCACTTGTAATCATTTGCATAATGATTTTAAAATAATCATCAGTGATCACCAGTGGAAGGTTTTAAGAGTGATATCTGTCATCGGTGATCATTATAATAAAGTTGTTAGAGTAATATCCATCACTGGTGGTCACTAGTATAAGGTTATTAGAGTAATATCTGTCACTGGTGGCCATCAGTATAAGGTTTTAATGTAATATCTGTCATCAATGATTACCAATGGAAGGTTTTTAGAGTAATATCTGTCATCACCAGATTAATTTAGAGTAATTAACAGTTATCACCAGTATACTGTTTTTAGAGAAATATTCGTAATTTTTATTTATTTATTTATTTATTTTCATTTTATTTTGAACTAATATTAGTCATTGGTAGGGTTGAGAGGGTTAGTTTAAAAATGTATTCCATTACAGTTACAAATTACTTCATTAAAAATGTCATCTGAACGTAATCACAATATGAAAGTAATGTAATGATTATTTTTGGATTACTTCAAGGTCACATATGTAAATAAAGTCAAGAGAAAAATAATGTGATATAAAATACTTTTATTTAGAGCTTATTTTAGAGCTTAAAAACATGTTCAATGTTTGGATTTGTTTTAAAGTGCATCTGTTATGGTTTTTCAGATATTACCCTGCATGTAGTGTGTTATAATAGCTGGTTGTGAATGTAAAAAATCTGCAAAGTTTCAAAAATCAAAGGGCACGACAAATAGAGTTATTGACTCCCAAAAGAAGGAACCGATTCTGAACAGCTGAAACGAGTCGTCAGTAACTCCAGACTTACTTCCTGTACTAATCTACATAGGGTTGTAACAAAAAACCCTCCTCTGGTCTTCATCGGCTGCTCGCTGACAGACAGAGCTGAAACTCGTTATGGTAGTGGGCGTTTCCTTTTTGAAACACGCTGACAGAGGTAGGCCAATCACAACAGACTGGGACATCTGACCAATCAGAGAAGAGTATGCTCTCTGAAAGGAGTTTAGAGTGAATCCTTTAGAAGGAATCATTTAACAAGTCGTTTTTGACGCTGTGGGAAAAAGGTAATGCTGCAGTTTAAATTATGAGCACATGAAAGTGTTTTTTTTTTACCTTGGATGCATGTAAATCTACTGTATGAGACCTAAAAATTCGGCACGTTTCAAAACCATAATAGGTGCTCTTTAATAAAATGTTAAAAATAATAATAAAGATCATTGTCCCTAATGCGGGTAACAACAATGTGTGTTCATTTCTACCAAATTAACTTTGTGCAAAATTTATCTGGTGAGAGAGAACCAGAACTATAATCAAACAGCTGTCTATATTATGTTATGTGTCAAAAGATTTTGAATTCCTAATACTGATAGTATTCACATTTTTTACTAAATGTACCTTTGTTTTTTGATGCAACTGTAACGGTAATAATTTATTCAGTTACCAGTTTTTTGTATCCTGATTACGTAATGCCGTTACATGTATTCCGTTACTCCCCAAGCCTGGTCATTAGTGACCTATTTGTCACTTATATAAGACTTTTACATCACCTACATATCCCTCACCTTTAACCATCCATATAAGCTCATCAGAGAAACATATTTCCCCTGTGGACACCTGTATATGAGGTTTGAAGTTATATTTCTTATCCGCGTTTACCCATATAAGGTAATTAGAGTAATATTTGTTACCTGGGTTCACTTGTATAAAGGGCTTAGAGTAATATCAGTTAGTTGTTTTCACCAGTATAGGATGTTTTTAATTCATATCTGTCACCTGTGCAAAATAATATGTGCCAGCCTGTATAAGCAACTTTTCTCACACATTTACCAGCATAAGATGCTTTAATATATGTTAGCTGTGTTCATGTTTATAAAGTATTAGAGTATTATGTCTCACATTTGGTCATTTGCATGAGGTGTTACAAGTAATAACCGTCATTTGTGTTCACCTGTATGAGGTGATGAGACTTTGGATTTTATAAAAATACACGCTTAGAGGTATTTCTCGTGTGTGTGTGTGTGTGTGTGTGTGTGTGTGTGTGTGTGTGTGTAGTAAATAAGGAAAAAATCTGATTTTATTTCTGTCATATTTGACATTTTTTCATACTTATACCTTACCTTTATATTTTATATGCGTAATATGCACTTACTGTCAACTTTAATAGGAACACCTGTGCACCTACTCATTTATTCAGTTATCTAATCAGCCAATCATGTAGCAGCAGCACAGTGCATAAAATCAACAAAGCGTTTCCACCCACAGAACTGTCGCTCGCTCAATGTTTTTTGTTTTTCACACCATTCTGTGTAAACTCTAGAGACTGTAGTGTGTGAAAATACCAGGAGAACAGCAGTTTCTGAAATACGCAAACGAACCCGTCTGGCATCAATAATAAATTACAGAGATCACACTTTTCCCCCATTCTGATGTTAAATGTGAACATTAACTGAAGTGCTTGATCTGTATCTGCATGATTTTATGCACTGTGCTGCTGCCACATGATTGGCTGACTGGATAACTGCATAAATGAGCAGGTGTATAGGTGTTCCTAATAAAGTGGCTGGTGAGTTTATATGATTTTTTTAAAACATGATATTTCATGTTTGTTAGAGAATTTGAGCTAGGCATTTGGGTATTTATTCACTTTTAATAAAAATTGAAAATGGGTCATTTCATTTCAAACACAAATACAGGTTAAGGTAATATCTCACCTGTTTTGGTGGCTGCAAGTTGACCCAGCAGTCAGCATCTGACATCATACCAACATCTGCCAGTTTGAATCTCACAGTGCCCAGAGTAGTATTCCGGGAGAACCGGTCGCAGATGTGTAAGGTCAGTGCCACCTCTCCCTCCATGCTCTCTGTGCTTTCTGTACTACAGCTACTGGGCAGGGAGAACACCATAGCCTCGCCCCACTGCACTCTTGATGCTAGCTTGCGTACTGCTGTCTGGGCAAGCCTCTGTTCTCCAAATACACTCACACACCCTGACACATAGCCCTCATTACAAGTTTCCATGCTTACTTGCTCCGCTGCAGAGAGGACAAAAGAAGAAGAAGGAGAAGACATTGTTTTTTTTTTTATATTTAGTGTTGATTTAGTGAGCTCATTCATGCTCTGGAAATGCTCTTGAAAAGATTAAAAGAATAATCAAAATTTTGCCTAAAGGTGTATACTAATGACTGCAGCATTATAATGGTAGGCCTTCAAAAGGTTTTTAAAAATTTCAATCACATTCCAATTGGGAATGCCTCCAGAGGTAAAAACCCTCCTTCCCAGCCATTACAACAGCATACAGAATCTTTTAATAATGACTAGATATATATAATAACATATAATTTTGTGTAATGTCCAAAATGTTAATATTGTATGCCTGCGGGCATATATATATATATATATATATATAGAATAAAAAACAATTAAGATGCAATCAAAACCAGGAGCAACTGATAGTGACATTGTATCTTATCAGGGTTAAAGTGCAAATTTACATCTTAATTTTTCCCACATTCATTAATCATTCATTAATCAATCCTCTGACCCATATGATAGTCATATCTAACCATCTGCCCATGCATCATTTTGAATACAGTTCTAATTGTATGCCAGATATAATATGTCAGAGCCATATCTCCCTGCAGTTCTTGCCTGGTTTCCAAGCTAAGCAGGGTTGAGCCTAGCCTGTACTTGGAATGGAGACCTCCTGGGGAACACTAAGGTTGCTGCTGGAAGTGGTATTAGTGAGGCCAGCAGGGGGCGCTCACCCTATGGTCTGTGTGGGGCCTAATGCCCCACACAGACGGGGTGGTATGGTGACGGGGACACTATACTGTAAAAACAGCACAGTCTTTCAGATGAGACGTTAAACCGAGGTCCTGACTCTCTGTGGTCATTAAAAATTCCCCATTGGCCCTTTTCTGAATTAGCTACATCACTCTCCTCTCCTCTCCACTAATAGCTGGTGTGTGGTGGGCGTTCTGGCACATTATGGCTGCCGTCGCATTATCCGGGTGGATACTATACACTCGTGGTGGTTGAGGATACCCCCCCCCCCCCCCCCCCCAGCCACCATACTATGTAAAGAGCTTTGAGTGTCTAGAAATGCACTATATAAATGTAACTGTAAACTGTAATTGAGGTAGCAATAGATATCTATTAAACCACATTTGCTTTATCTGTGATTTTAATACATTTTTCTATCCTTAATGTTCTTTAATAAAGAAGGAGATTTAATGAGCATGCTCCAGTCATGCCATTATTAAGTCTTAACCTTTAGTCTGATGATTTAAGTATGTGCGTATCTCTGCGACCTTTTCAACAGCGTTGCATTGCAAAACACTTTCCATTCAGTGCTGAACACTAAATTGTGGATGCAATCTATCAGATGAATAGAATGCATTTAGAGTTGTGCATGTGAGAGTGTGTGCAAATATGCATCAGTGTGAACAGGTTTATTTAGAAAAACAGTATAGGCTTCATTATCATTGTAGGTATGGAGGGTACAAATGTGTTTTTTTGTTTTGTTTTTTTACAGGTGTGTAGGTCTGAAATGCTATAAGGTGTATAGTGTTTTTTTTGTGTGTTTTTTTTTTTTTGCTTTAATGCCAGTGTACACTCAAGCTGACACAGCACAGATTCCACAAGTCTGTGTGCTGATGATCCATATCAGATCAAATCCACCAGTGTACAGAAAACCTGACCTTTTATACAAAGGAGTTACATGGTCAATATTGCAAATTTGCTTAAAATGAGATCGTGACCTAGAAATTGTGCAACATCTTGGATATTCAATAGTCAAGATGTTAAACATTTCCTTTGTTGTTTTAGAATTTTCAAAATTCTATAATTTTCTGTTTATTTCCAGTTTTAAATAATAATAATAATAATAATAATAAAAACTATAATACCAAGGTGGTCTCAGACTTTTGGACCCCACTGTAGATTTATGTTTTGTAGTTTTAACCCATGAACATGCATGGACATGTTATTGTATGTGCTGCAATATGTCACTAAACTGTAATATGCCACTAAAATTAATAATATGGATTCTTGGTACATAAAAGATTTGTAATGTAACATAATGTGTTTGTAATGAATATACTGTACAAAATATGTGTGTGTGTGTGTGTGTGTGTTGTTACCCTCTATGATGGTGATGTGCAGCTCTCTGCGCTCCGTGTGCAGGCGAAGGGAGAAATGCAGTTTAGGGTGCAGCACAGAGCTGCTACTTGGAATTGCGCTGGATTGCTCGACAGCACAGGGCGTCTCATCCGTGGAATCTGAGAGAAATCCACACACAGCATTTATGAACTGTTTCAAAGAAGTTTCTTGGGAGATTATCGATCTGTTCTGTTGGTCTAGTGTATTGATTGATGATGAACTGTATGAATTTTCATTCTGGAAGTGCAAGCTAAAGAATACATTACAGGCTTATCCCAATTTATCCCAAAAGGCTTATTCAGAAGGAATCAGCCTTCACTGTGGGCAAAGATCCAGTTAAATATCTAAACATAAAGCACTTTATACAGTGGTGTGTCTGTGTGGCGTTTCTGTTCTCTCCATATCTGTGTGGGTCCTCTGGTTTCCTTCCACCTCCCAAAAACATGCCAGTAGTTGGCTTGGATTCTATAAATTGTTAATGTGTGTATATGGTACCCTGCGATGGACTGGCATCTCATTCAGGGTATGTTCCTGCCTTGAACCTAGTGTTCCTGGGATAGCTGTAGTTCCTGCTGTAGTAGCTGTAGTAGCTGTAGTTCCTGGGATGGTTGTAGTTGTGAAATTCTCTAGTATAATCTTTTTTTTTTTATTGATTATGTATCAGTGGAATTCAGCATCTACGTTTACATTTCTTTTTTTTTCCAAAATATTTTTATTGAGAAAGAAAACATACTTCCTGTCACATAGCAACAATACCATTCTCATTTTTGTTATACCTACATATACACACATACATACATACTTAGTGTAGAAAAGAAAAACAAAATTAAAGAGTACAATCAACCAAACAAACCCCTCCCTCCCCCCACACAACTCCCACCCCACCCCGGCTCATCATAGCTAACCAATATCCATACCTGATTATGTATATATTGTAAAATCCCACAACAGGCACAAATATTCAAGTGGGAAGTGTCTGTAACGCCATAAAATATGAAATAAAGGGTTGCCATTTATAAAAACAAACAAACAAAAAAAAACTTGTCAGTACAACCCCTCGGTGTATATTTTATTTTCTCGAGTTTTAAAAAAAACATCACATCCTTTAGCCTCTGGGAGATGGATGGATATTTAGCAGACTTCCAGTGCAACAGTAGGGAACGATTTGCTATTAGGGATGTGAAAGTAATCGTACCTTTTTGTACAGAGCTTAATGGAACTGAGGCATCGGGAATCCCAAATATAGCAATCGATGGGCAAGGTTTTAAATCTACTCTGAGAATAGTGGACATGATAGTAAAGAAACCAGTCCAAAAACCATAGAGACCAGGGCAAAAGAAAAACATATGGCCAAAATAACAGGGAGAGCCATGGCATTTATCACACTTCCATCCTCTACTTCTGGATATATTACAGAAAGTCTCGACTTAGACAAATGGACCCCATGTAAAACTTTGAATTGGATGAGCCCAAGACGAGCACAGGAAGTGGTAGACTGTATCCCACCTATAGCACGTTCCCAACACTCTTCACTTATGTGTACTCCTAACTCCATTTACCATGCATCATTAATTTTGGTACTTGACTCACTAACGCCAGAATAAAATCATAAATCTTAGAAATCATTCCTCTATGACGTGGATTCTTTGAAAACAAGCTTTCCCAAGGCTGTTCAGGAGGCGCAGAGGGGAAATTAGGAAAACATCTAGAAACAAAACTTTTTGAAACAAAACAAATTTGAAAATAATGAAACAGATGTGTCACAGGGAGGTCATAAGTAGATGACAGATTGGCAAAGCTATCAGAGACACCATCGGCATACAGATTTTTTAATTGTTTAATGCCCTTTTCATACCACACTGAAAATACCCTTGCACTTCTATTCTTAATGAATTTCAGGTAAATAATCAAATAAACAGGTTATTCAGTCAGTACTGGGAAAATTCTTGTCTGTGGAAATTGTCCATACAATACATGGCAAATGCAGTAAACAGATAAGATGATGGCTAAATGTTATCATAATATCACCCAGTGCCATAAATGAGTGGATAAATGACAGGCATGATGTGTGTGAAAGATATATATTATTATCATTATGCTATATTATAGCAGCTATAGTACATGATGATGTCACAAAAAAGATGATATTCACTTTTCATTAGAGAAGTTTTTACCTTGACATGGGAGAGCAGTGACCTCCTTATCTCTTTCCATTCCTTGATCAGAGCTGTCAGGCTTAGCAAGAGCTTTCTCAGAGGTCACAGCATTTTCACCGTAGTTCATAACCGCAGGTGATGTTACAGATGGTTTAGGTTTGTAGATCTTGGGGAACTTCAGTAGTGCCTGTGGCTGAATAGGCTCTGTAGATTTCTGCACACTGAACTGAATTATAACCAAATGAAAAGAAAAGGAAACAAAGAAAAAAAACTTTATGTAGGTATTTTACAACCCCAATTCCAAAAAAGTTGGGACACTGTGTGAAATGTAAAGAAAACATAATGCAATGATTTGTAAATCTCATAAAGCCATATGTTATTCACAATAGAACATAGAGAACATATCAAATGTTTAAACTGAGTAAATGTACCATTTTAAGAAAAAAAAGAAGATAATTTTTAATTGGATGGCTGCAACACATCTCCAAAAAGTTGGGATGAGGCAACCAAAGGCTGGAAAAGTAAATGTTACTAAAGAGAAACAGCTGGAGGTTAATTGGCAACAATTCAGTGACATGATTGGGTATAAAAAAAAGAGTATCTTTTTTTATAGAGTCTTTCAGAAGTGAATATGGGCAGAGGTTTACCGATCTGCGAAAAACTGAGTCTACAATTTGTGGAACAATTTCAGAATAATGTTCCTCAACACAAAATTGTGACGACTATGAATATCTTATCATCTACAGTACATAATATCATCAAAAGATTCAGAGAATCTGGAGAAATCTCTGTGCGCAAGAGTCAAGGGTGAAAATCAATATTGCATGCCTGTGATCTTCGGGCCCTCAGGCAGCACTGCATTAAAAACAGGCATGAATCTGTAATGGATGCTGGTTAAAGCTCTATCATGCAAAGAAGAAGCTATATGTGAACCAGAAGATCCAGAAGCATTGCCGTCTTCTCTGAGCCAAAGCTCATTTCAGATGGACTGAGGCAATGTGGAAAACTGTTCTGTGGTTCGAAATTTGAAATTCTTTTTGGAAACCATGGACGCCGTATCCTCAAAACTCAAGAGGACTAAAGAGGAGAGGGACCGTCCAGCTTTTTATCAGCGCTCAGTTCAAAAGCCTGCATCTCTGATGGTATGGAGGTGCAGTAGTGCCTAGGGAATGGGAAGCTTGCACATCTGGAAAAGCATCATCACTGCTGAAAGGTATATACAGGTTTTAGAGCAACATCTGCTTCTATCCAGATTCCATCCCATCTTTACTTCTGAGAGACTCTGCCTCTCTAAGATACTCTTTTTATACCCAATCATATTGCTGACCTGCTACAAATTAACCTAATTAGTTGCTAAATGTACCTTCTGTTGTTTTTTTTTTTACTTTTTAGTAACACTTAATTTTCTATCCATTTGTTGCCCCGTCCCAACGTTTTTGAGACGTGTTGCAGCCATCAAATTCACAATTACCTTATTTGTTCCTTAAAATGGTACATTTCCTCAGTTTAAACATTTGATATGTTTTCTATGTTCTACTGTGAATAACATACAGGTTTATGAGATTTACAAATCACTGTTTTGATTGACATTTTACACAGTGTCCAAACTTTTTTGGAATTGGGGTTGTAGGTTAAAAAAAAAACATTAAAAAATTTTAATTGAACATAGGGTATACTATGATTATGTGATTTAATCAGGAGTAAGTTTCTTCACAGGCCTTCATAATTCCACCACTTCAAGACAAAGCATTAAGTGTGTTAAGATTATTCCAACCAAAACACTATTTCAAGAACATAATAGACCCATTTTAATAAATTCAAATACTACACAAAGTAATGAAAAGGGCAGTGTAGTAATGATATGCTGATGCAGTACACACATAGATAACATATGCTAATAAATTTACATTTTATAATCTACATCCACCTGCAATAACAAATGCAATAAAACATCCACCTGCAATAAAAAACTCTTTCCCCTTGTCCCTCAGCTCAATGCATCTAAGATGAGATGAGAATAAATCATATTCCTGCTGTTTTTAGAAAATTATTTTCATTACATTTTCCATGTATTATATATTATAACCTCAACATTCAATTCTCAATTCACCAATCATATGATTTGTTATTATATGCAATGTAAAGAAAAAAACCCCACAAAAATATGCAATCTTAGTGACCTAAAAGCCTAATTTAATAGTTTTCAAGCACCTCACTAATATTCCCAGGACTATGCATTTTATATATTTTATGGAAAATTAATCTAAAAATGAATTAATCTAATTTTCCAGAATATTTTGAGACCCCAATAAACTGTTCAATGTATTATTTTTTAATGCACTTTATTATAAAGACTCCAGAAGCTCAGTAGAGAAACCGATTTTTTCTTCATTAACTAATTTTTGGTTTTGCCACAAAATGTTAAATAAGCATTTTCCACATAATGATAACATCTACAGTATAATTTGTTTTGCCTCCCTTCGGCATCAACCAAAATGATTAAATATCCATTCACCCAAAGATTTTTGGTTAATTTTTTTTTTTTTTTTTTGGTTAATGGGGTCTGGGTTTCTAAAACGGTTCTACATCTTTTCTGAAGGGGAAGCCATCTGTCATAAAACAGTGAAAAACCAAAAAGCTGTTTATTATGCTAGGTGGAATATTTCTAAAAATGTTAGTAATGTTCGGCACTTGTTCCTGATTTTATCAAATCTCTTTGTTATATAGAGACAGGCCACTGAATTATTTACACCCTACTAAAGAATTCTCTCTTCTTCCTCTCTCTTCATCCCCCTATGAATACATATTCATATTCAATTTCCATCCCGAAGACCATTTGTGACTGTTGGATGGGAATGAATATTCATGACTCCAGACCATTATGTCCACTTTACAAAGGGACCAAAATCATTAAATCTGTATGTGTATGTACACGACCGGAAATATGTACACACAGGCCTCGTCTGTGCATATGTGAGTATGTGAGTCGTGACTATACGTTGACAGTCTCAACACTAAGACCGACTCAGAAATAGCAAATAGATCAAATTAGTGATGTGTATGTGAGTGTGTAGGTGGCAAGGTGTGTGATGATTTCATATGAACACAGATTTATAAAGTATGAGTAAGTGCTGAGCAAGAATGTATGTGTGGAGGAGGTTTAGGGATTATTTCTACAGCAGGGAGAGGTGTGAGGTAGGGGATGTAACACAGATTGACTAATTGTTGTTAGTCAGTTGACTAATTCAAGGCATGGCCAGGCCAGGTGGTCTAATTATAGGCTCATCTGATTCATATTCACATGCACATACAAACACACACACAGCCAGGTGCAGTGGAAATGGATATAATCTCAAACAGCGACTCGGTTGTTTGTTTAGTGAACCTATTATTTTTTTAGAAAATGGGCTCCTGGAAGAACAAACTAATAATCTGGCCAAATAAGCAAGATTTATTCAGAAAGCAGCTTGTGTGCCTGAGGTTTTTGAAAAGCAGGATGATCCAGCACAATTGGTCAGGGTTTGTTAATTGTGACAGACTTCAAGACTCTCAAAGCAAGCAGTAAAATACAGTCAACTCCATAATTATTGACATCTTTCAAGAAACTTAACAATAAAGATTTTAGAAAATAAACACATAATGATTGAGCTTTTCCACACAAATAATATGAAGAATGCTTGTCTTTTGTCTAGCAAATATTATTCTCATAACAACATCAAATGATTTTTTTGAATTGCTCTCATTCTCCAGAAACTGTTATCGTTTGACTAAATATGAGGTTGCACACATGCTATATGCCTTTATAGTTCATCATATTACCATCCATCCATCCTCTATACTGCTTATCCTTTTCAGGGTCACAGGGAACCTGGAGTCTATCCCAGGGAGCATCGGGCACAAGGCGGGGTACACCCTGGACAGGGTGCAGGGCACAATCACATACACACTCACACACCCATTCATACACTACGGACACTTTAGACACGCCAATCAGCCTACCATGCATGTCTTTGGACTGGGGGAAGGAAACCAAAGTACCCGGAGGAAACCCCCACAGCACGGGGAGAACATGCAAACTCTGCACACACAGGGCCACGGTGGGAATCGAACCCCTGACCAAGGAGGTGTGAGGCGAACATGCCTCATACCTATTTGTATGTATGTGTGGAGGAGGTTTAGGGATTATTTCTACAGCAGGGAGAGGTGTGAGGTAGGGGATGTAACACAGATTGACTAATTGTTGTTAGTCAGTTGACTAATTCAAGGCATGGCCAGGCCAGGTGGTCTAATTATAGATTATAGGTAAGTATAGGTACTTTGGTTTCCTTCCCCCACTAAGCCACCGTGCACCCCATCATATTACCACTGGGGGAAAACCAAAGAGCCTTCAACACAAAAGAGACCAGCTATAACCTGCACAAGTCAGATAATGTCACCACTATAACAACAAGCTGTTTGGAAACATTCCAAGAAAGAGATCTGTTCTGAGAGCAAGACACAAAATTCATCAGCTGAACTTCACAGAGGATTTTTCGGCTAAATAATAATGGTAAATGGTCTGCACCTATATAGTACTTTTTTTTAATCTTAGCAGTTCTACAAAGTGCTTTACACTGGTTCTCATTCACCCATTCACCTATTCACCAATGGTAGCAGAGCTGCCGTGCAAGGCGCTAGCTTGCCATCGGGAGCAACTTGGGGTTCAGTGTCTTACCCAAGGACACTTCAGCATGTGGAGTCATGTGGGCCGGGAATCGAAACGCCAATCCTACGATTAGTGGACAACCCGCTCTACCAGCTGAGTCACAGCCACCCTAAACTTACAACCAAATCAACACAGAAATTTTTCAATAGCTTCAAATGTTATGTCCAACCTCATTAGCCATTACAGAAAGAGGCTTAGTGTTGATGGTTTGATATTGGGCTGATATTCAATATGGATGAATGATAGCATTTTATTTTTAAATGTGTTTACTAGAAAAATGATAATGTTAATAGTACACCCATAATAAAAAACTTTAAAGGTTCTATGAGGAAGCCCTGAACAAAGAGTTCCCCATTAAGAAAACGTTCCAAGAACCATTTAGGAAACGTAAAAACTGTTCTGGACTAAGTTCAGGAATTTAAAAAAATTTTTTTTTACAAATGTAGCACTAAATCTTTGTAAGATATACCATTGTGTAACCATACTTACACTTTTGCACCATTGTATCTTACACAGCGTGTTTCCCTATCAAGGTAGAGCCCATTTAGGCATCTAAATACCCTTAACTAAACTAAAAGAAAAAAAGGGAAAAAAACATTAAGAAAGACTGTATCATTTGTGCACATCCAACACTAAGAGCCAATTCAGATGGAATAGAGGGAAACCGCTCCACAGTAGAAAAACAGCTGTGAACAGAGAGAAATCATTAGAAAATAACGAGAGAAACCAGCATACACCTCAGGGTAGCGACAAAGCCTCTCATGTGTTCCTTGGATCTTTGATATTTTCTGTACTGTCTAAAATGATAAGAGCTTCTTCTATTTACAGCCTCCATTACAGCAAAGAGCCAAAGCTGTCTGTGAATACTAACAGCCAGAAATTTATAAATAGCAAGCATCATTCTGTAATGAAGCCAATGCATGCTTTTAATAGATCTAATTACTACAGTCACAGGCAATTCAACACTGCAAGCATTTCATTAAGAATCAGTTAGCTTGTCTGAAAATAGTCCTGTCTCAGTGATGTTCTCTTTCAACTATTTTGAGTGGAAGGGATACATAACTCACTGATTCATCCAGTGAAGGGTTATTAGAACTGCAGCTGATCAGAAGAGCCTTTCTCAGACTCTTCAGAGAAAGCATTGATTAGTCTGAGCAGCTCAGGGAGTTCAAGTTGAAAGATTTTGAATGTTTGTATTTAACTCAGTCTGTCCTGTTAAGTCTCTGAAATGCATAACTGGCCAATAAACCCAAATTCTGCACACTCATGTGCTGAATGAATGTTTACATACTTCTGTTTGTTTAAGTATGTTCTCATGTATATCTATAACCTTACCTGTGTGAGTGTGTGTAAGATGCTGGCTTTTGCTCTCTCAGTGTCAGCGCTGTCATCCCTCTCATATTTGTTCTTCTTGCAGTTC
Source organism: Ictalurus punctatus (assembly GCF_001660625.3). Classification (NCBI taxonomy): domain Eukaryota; kingdom Metazoa; phylum Chordata; class Actinopteri; order Siluriformes; family Ictaluridae; genus Ictalurus; species Ictalurus punctatus. Next base: position 5,558,004 of record NC_030442.2, on the reverse strand, counting down.
TTGCAGAGCAATGACAGGCCGCAGAGTGTGAGCGCTCCGGACACGGTACCCAGGGTCGCCCCAAGAACTGCTGCAACTGAAACGAACATCCTTCAGAGCGGATTTACCAAAAACGAGCCGAGGAACAAAAAAAAAGATAGAAGAGGTAGGATGTCTCCTTTTTAATCCTGAGCTTTCATAATGAGAGTAGCAAGAGAATAAATGATTAAAGTTAGAGGAGAGAAGAGAAACGTAAGGACAGAGGGGATGATGGAGCACCACGTGTGCATGTATATGTGTGCGATGCGCCGTCTGCTATATGATGTGTGCTCAGCCAAGCAGATGGTAGCAGAGAGCGAGAACAGAGAGAAGGACAGAAACGGGGGCGGTGGTAAAGAAGGAGGGCTTTGAGGACTGACGAGCCATACTCAATAAAGATGAGTCTGTCACTGACACTCCCACGGCCTCAATATATGACTGTGTGTGTGTGTGTGTGTGTGTGTGTGTGTGTCTGCACATCCATGCATGCGCACACACTGACGTCAGAGCTCTGCGAAATCACCTTCATGGAGTCCTATCTCTTCAGATCCTTTTTCATTGCATGGAAACCTTGAACACCTTTCTGTACAATGTACAATGACAAAAACATTCATACAAACCATGCAGTTTCAAACCGATCATTTATACAATCGATTTGTTTCTGTAGAATGTAGTAATGTTCTGTTAATTATGCACGACCATAATTGTAGCTTTTCATTTTCCTTGTCAGGTCTTTACAATAATGAAAACCTCATTTAAAAATGCTGGTTTTGGTTCTCTGCACGAAAAGAATCTAAGTATTCTAGAAACACGCCGTGTTACCATGGAAACAACCCCTTGCCCCATCCATTTTCAGTATGCCTTGTTTGAGTTAAAAACCGAAGCTCATATCTCAGGTCAAACAATACTGAAAAGGACAGAGACAAAAACACTAAATATGATGAGGTCTGGACTCAGACAGTGGTACAGGCGAGACAGCTGCGTCAAATAGCGTTCAGATCAAACCATAGTGCTGAATATGACTCTCATATTATAATAATATGTCTCATATTCAGACAGCAGCACTGAATGTCTGAATCAGCACTGAGACGCAATTCAAACAGCAGTGTTAAATATCATGTTCACATTTAAGCTCAGACTCACCACTGACTGGCAATGACACTCAGATCAGACAGCAGACTTTAATAATATGAAAAGGCAGCAATGCTGAATATGTCACTTTGAGCTTAAAGCATAAGCACTCAACATGTCACTCAGATCAAACAACCGCACTAAATATGACACATATCTTGATATCTAGGTATACTGACCTACTTATTGTCACCTTGTGATGCAAAATCTATACACAAGTACACATTCTGAAACACAAACAAGTACAAACCATGTGCGCATATAAGGTGGGAATTCTGGCACCAAAATAGACTGAATTCATCCTTTTATCTTAGTACTTTTTCAGACACAATGCAATAGTTTAAAATAGTAGACTTCATTTGCTTGATGGCTGGCCTTCCTATAGATTAATGAAACACATCTCCAGCTACTAACATTCAGGTACAGGAGCTCTGTGCGAGCCAGTCATGTATAACGTGTAGGGCAATACGTCAGAAAAATCAGTGACCACAGCAAAGAACAAAAATAGTTATCTGCTGCCCCCCTGAGGGCAGAAAAACATGCAAAAGCCTCACATTCTTATATTTGCAGTATATACAGGTGCATCTCAAAAAATTAGAATATCGTCATATGTAATATGTTCTTTTTTTCAGTAATTTAATTCAAAAAGTTGAACTTTCATATATTCTAGATCCATTACACATAAAGTGAAATATTTCAAATTGAATATGATTTCTATTTCATGGAAATTGAAAATCCAGTATCTCAAAATATTAGAATAAAGAATTTATAATACAGAAATATTGACCTTCTGTCAACAGTTCTGTTCTGTATGTTCATTTACCGGGGCTTTAATCCTTTTGCATGAATTACTGCATCAGTGTGGCGTGGCATGGAGGCGATCAGCGATCAGTACTGCTGAGGTGTTATGGAAGTCCAGGTTGCTTTGATAGCGGCCTTCAGCTCGTCTGTATTGTTGGGTCTGGTGTCTCTCATAGATTCTCTATGGGGTTCAGGTCAGGCGAGTCGGCTGGCCAATCAAGTGCAGTAATACCATGGTCAGCAAACCGGTTACCAGTAGTTGTGGCACTGTGGACAGGCGCCAAGTCCTGCTGGAAAAGGAAATCAGCATCTCCATAAAGCTTTTCTTAGTGTGTTCAATACTTTTTTCCTGTGTCATTCCACTTTATTACACATAACTTTATTTATGGACCTTAATGTTGTGAATTCTTTATATTTCCGGATTTCTTGAGTTAATACTGATGTCTGGTGAAAATTTCATGTGAATAACCTCATTGGAAATATCCTTACTGAAATATAATGTTGACACATTCAATACTCATTTCCCCCACTGTATAAAACATTGACACTTACGACCACTTTAATAGGAACACCTGTACATCTGCTCAGTGAAGCAATTATCCAATCAACCAATTATGAGGCAGCATGATTCACATTACACATCAGAAAGGGGGGGGGGGGGGGGGGGGGGTATGTTCTCAGTGACTTAGACTGTGGCATGGTTGTTGGTACCAGATGGGCTGGGTTTTTTTTATGTTGTTGTTTTTTTGTTGTTGCTTTTTATTAATATTTTTTATTAATAATTTTCATGCACTAGTGTCTGTAGAGTTAGCAGTGAGCAGCAGTTCTGTGGGCAAAAATGGCTTGTTCATGAGAGAAGAGAATAACCAGACTGGCTTTAGGTGGCAGGTCAGTCAAATCAAATACAATCAAATCAAATAATCACTCTTTACAAACATAGTGAGCAGAACAGCATCTCAGAATTCACAACACATCAAACAAGGTGGATATATCCGAGGCTACAGTGAGCACAGGTTCCCCAACACTGAACAGATAAAGATTGGGAAAAGACCAGGCAACGTTTTCCAATCTTCAACTCTTAAATTTCTGTGAGCCTGTTAACTGAACCTCCTGCCTTTTATCTGCATGATTTTATCATGCATTGTGCTGCCGCCACATGATTGTTTGATAATAAGTGCATGAATGCAAGATTTTACACAAATCTGGAACACAGAATTTATTCTTTAACAGCTTACTTGTTGCATGAGGTAGTCAATTTTTGTATTCCACATCTTTTTCAAAAAAGCAAAAAATTTTGGATGACTTGGGCTGAGCTCTGGAATTCCGAGCCCCACTGAATACAATTCTTAATCCAGGCTGTCTACAACATACTACCAAACCCGTCCAACTTGTTCTGCTGGGGGAAGGCAGAGTCACCAACTTGCCCTCTGTGCCTGAAGAGAGGCACCCTGGAACATATCCTCAGCAGCTATCCAGAAGCACTGAGTGAGGGGCCATACTGTTGGCGTCATGACAAAGTTCTGAAGGCCATAGCAGATAACCCACTGTAAGTGTTTTCGCCCAGTGAAGAAGATTATCACGTTTGTCAGGGCTGGGGAGAAGGTAACACCAGCAGCTAGGACCACCTCATCTGGCTTGCTAACCTCAGCACAGAACTGGGAGCTGAGAGTCGACCTGGGAAAGCAGCTTAAATTTCCATAAACTGTTGCCATAACATCGTTAAGGCCAGATATGGTGCTGGTGCTGATCTCAGAAACCTCCAAGCAAATTGTCCTCTTAGAACTTACTGTTCCCTGGGAGGACCGTATCGAGGAGGCCAGTGAGACGAAGAGAACTAAGTAGAGCAGGTTGGTACAAGAGTGTCAAAGTAATGGCTGGTGAGCAAGGTGCAAGCCCATTGAGGTGGGATGCAGAGGGTTTGCAGCCCAGTCCCTCTGCACGGCCTATAATATGCTGGGCATCAAAGGGGCCAGTAAACAAAAGGGCCTGAAGTTGGCCACTGAGGCAGCAGAAGTTGCTTCAAGATGACTATGGATCAGGAGAGGAGAGCCATGTGTGGGGTAGTGTTACCTGGACACAAAGTCGGGGCTTGATCAACCCCGGCTGGGTCGCCTGAGCAAGAGTGTCTGATGTTGAAAGACCTGAAACACGGATGACCCCAGGAAACCTCACTGATGATGTGTCCAGGTGCATCACATGGTGATGTATGTTAGAAGTATCTATGTATCTATGTATCTATGTATGGATTTATTTTGCCAGTAAAAATAATAGCTAATGTAACTGTTATAATTATGTCAGGCTCTAGTGACGTCACCCGTGTTTACAAACACAAACTGAAGGAAGTGTAGAGAAAAACACGCCCACTCGTGTGTAACGTGATGTGGGCGGGGCTTCGTCAGCACGCACCAAGATGGCGGCAGCCACTGTTCTCAGCTTGGACAGTTTACCGTCCGACCCTTTGCTATTAATTCTGTCGTTTCTTGACTTCAGAGATTTGGTCAGGTGAGCGGTTATCGCCTTTCCGAGTATGTGCAATTAGGCACGGTTAAAGACCGAGTTCCTCAAAGTATTTGGAAAGTTTTCGGCTAGCTGGCTGTTCTTGCCCTAGAAGTAGCACCCTAGCTTATTATGTTACTCGGTGCACTGACATGGAGAGGTTATAGGCAGACGCTGTATAATTGTTGGTTTTCAGTGCTTATGTATAGATTTGTTAATGACAGCATCGCATTAGTGTGATGAGCAACATGTTTAGCTAATACACGGTAGCTAGAGAGCTGTTTACTGTGAGGCGCTTTAAGCAGCTGTCGCCGATGTAAACAAGCTGACTCCCAGGAACTGAAAGTACTGCGGGTCAGTTAATGTTAGATGGCTTATTGCGTTTTAATTTCATTTATTCTCTGGATAGAAACACTTCTCCTGATATGGTCTCTGCAGTGTGCTCTACACTTACGGGTTCTATTAGCTAATTAGCCATTTAAAAACATGCAGGCTGGCCATAGTACTTCCATATCACACACACTACCGCACTGAACATATAGTCCAGTACCGTGGACTATATGTTGCCACACTACATGTTACAGTAGTATGCTGGCAGTGCACTGTATAAGTAGATGTATAACAAAATGTCACATCACAATCACTTACAATTTTTGTGTCCTTTATTATTTGATGTCAGTTAGCACTTATTGACACGTTTTCTTTTATTTTGTCTTCATAAATAATTAATATATGCTAATTGGTTAGTTTTCACAATAGACTAACAATGAAAATGTTGAAAGTGAAAGATATTTTTTTTAAATTCTTTTTTTTGTTGTTGTTGTTGATATCTAACTACCTTTCTGGCTGCCCTTTTCTACTTAATGGCATGATAAAGTAATCTAAAGCAAAATATTTGAACCTGGGTTATCATAATTTTTGCGCTTGCAATATGTCACAAATAATAGGTTTTATTGTGTTGTTAAACTAATAAAATAAAAATAAAATAAAAGCAATAAAAACACTTATTTTATTGGAATAATAATTATTATTATAATAGTTATTATTGTAATTTTGGCAAATTAATGTAGGTCAATGAAACCTGCCACATTATGGGTTCTCTGGTTTTAATATATTGTAAGGCATAGCACATAGTCATTTAAGTAGACACTAGTGCGGATTTCGTTAAGGGAATGATGTACAAGTGACTCTAATGAAGCTGTCGTACTACGTTAAAACAAGCGGCCATTTGAGCTGGAAGTTGAATCAGCTTCTACTCATGTGAACACAAACTGCTGCCCACTCGTCTTGTGTTTACATGTTAGATGCACCCAACACACCCAACTTTACACACATGTACAACTCCAATTCCAAAAAAAAGTTGGGATGCTGTGTAAAATGTAAATCAAAACAGAATGATTTCTCATAAACCTGTATGTTATTCACAATACAGCATAGAAAACATATCAAACGTTTAAACTGAGGAAATGTAACATTTTGAGGAAAAAACAAGGTCATTTTGAATTTGATGGCCGCAACACGTCTCAAAAAAATTTGGGATGGGAGGTTAACAAAAGGCTGGACAAGTAAGTGTTACTAAAAAGAAACAGTTGGAGGAACATTTTGGAACTAATTAGGTTAATTGGTAAAAGGTCAGTAATATGATTGGGTATAAAAAGAGTATCTTAGAGAGGCAGAGTGTCTCAGAAGTAAAGATGGGATGGAATCTGGATGGAAGCAGATGTTGCTCTAAAAGTCTGTTTGAAATCTTTGCAAATGTGTGCGCTTTTTTGTTTTTTTTTTATTTTTAGTAAATTTGCAAAGATTTCAAACAAACTTCTTTCACGTTGTCATTATGGGGTATTGTTTGTAGAATTTTGAGGAAAATAATGAATTTAATCCATTTTGGAATAAGGCTGTAACATAAAAAAATGTGGAAAAAGTGAAGCGCTGTGAATACTTTCCGGATGCACTGTACCTTTCAGCATTGATGGTGCTTGTCCAGATGTGCAAGCTGCCCATTCTCTAGGCACTAATGCACCTCCATACCATCAGAGATGCAGGCTTTTGAACTGAGCGCTGATAAAAAGTTGGATGGTCCCTCTCCTCTTTAGTCCTCTTTAGTTTAGGTTTCCAAAAAGAATTTCAAATTTCGATTCATGTGAACACAGAACAGTTTTACACATTGCCTCAGTCTATTTTAAATGAGCTTTGTCCCAGAGAAGACGGCGGCGTTTCTGGATCATGTTCACAAACCAGCATTTGTGGATGGCATGGCGAACTGTGTTCACACACAGTGATTTCTGGAGGTGTTTCTGAGCCCATGCAGTGATTCCCATTACAGATTCATGCCTGTTTTTAATGCAGTGCCGCCTGAGGGCCCGAAGATCACAGGCATGCAATATTGATTTTCACCCTTGACTCTTGCGCACAGATTTCTCCAGATTCTCTGAATCTGTTGATGATGATATGTACTGTAGATGATGAAATATTCAAGTCTTCACAATTTTACATGGAGAACATTATTCTGAAATTGTTCTACAAATTGTAGACTCAGTTTTTCGCAGATAGGTGAACCTCTGCCCATCTTCACTTCTGAAAGACTCTGCCTCTCTAAGATACTCTTTTTTTATACCCAATCATCTTACTGACCTGTTTCCAATTAACCTCCAGCTGTTTCTTTTTAGTAACACTTACTTTTCCAGCCTTTTGTTGCCCCGTCTCAACTTTTTTTTTTTTAGACGTGTTGCAGCCATCAAATTCAAAATTACCTTTTTTTTCCTTAAAATGTTACATTTCCTCTGTTTAAACATTTTATATGTTTTCTATGTTCTATCGTGAATAACATATGGGTTTATGAGATTTACAAATCATTGCATTCTGTTTTTATTTACATTTTATACAACGTCCCAACTTTTTTGGAATTGGGGTTATATATCAAATGCCCTGGTTTATGCAGCTGTTACGATAGTGAGTCAATAAAATGAAAGCTCTTGTAGGCAGGGAGGGGCGGGTCTGGTTTAACAGGTTTAACAGAAATCAGCTTTTAATTAAAGGTACATTTATTCATATAGACAAGTTCCACTTCCAGTAGGTGCAGAGTGCACTGAGAAAAATATAAAGGAAAAAAACTGACTACTAAAAGAAATCCAATCAAATCTGATGTGTTTTAGTGAACATTTTAATTATGTTAAAACCTCAGAAAAATTATATCTGAGCAAGTTTGCATAGCCCAGGTGTGGGTTCACCACATCCAGGACCTCTGCCCAAAGCATGAATAATGCAAATAATAATGTCCATGTCTGCACATTCATTTATTGAATGCTCACACTCTTTAAACTGCCTCACTGATATTTTAATACAGCAGTAATACAAGGTTTATTGTTGTTACTTATACTATACATAGTATACTTGCTATAAGTATAGCATAACTTTATTTTTGTACTTCAGTGTTGTGAATTCTTTATATTTCCGGATTTCTTGAGTTAATACTGATGTCTGGTGAAAATTTCATGTGAATAACCTCATTGGAAATATATTTGCTGAAAAAAATGTTGACGCGTACTTATATTATAAGTATACTTATAATATACTTATTTCCCCACTGTATGTAGATATCACACAGCTTGATAGATTTATATTAAGAAAATGTTAATTAAAGAGACACTGTTGTAGTCACCCAGATATTAACGAAGGTTGTTAAGCTTGGTGAAGGTTTAAAACAGTCTCGTTTAAAACAACTACGTTACATTGCAGAGTCTTGCAGAGTCTTCAGAACAAAAGCATAAGGTTAAAAATGAAATATTGAGGTCTGACATTGCCCCCTTGTTTTTGTTGTTTTTTTCACTCTCAGTTGCAGTCTTGTAAGTCGGCGCCTGACTGAGCTGACGGGTCATAACCCTTTATGGAAGAGGCTTTGCCAGAAGCACTGGCTTCTCACAGAGTAAGTTCACCAAACTGCTGTTCAACGAGCAGCTTCACGCAGTATGTCAAACTGAGAAATCCTCCTTTTTACTCTTGATCAGTGTGTATTTTAGCCAGTTTTGATTATGACGTCTAAGATGCTAGTTTCCCCTTTGTAGAGCCGATAAGGGACAGAGAGGGCAGAGCTGGCGGGAATTGTTCCATGACTTTTACGTTGACTTTGGTCGCTACATAGATTACTACAGCACACTGAAGAAAGCCTGGGATGACCTGAAGTCCTACCTGGGCCAAAAATGCCCACGAATGATTGCCTCCCTCAAAGGTGAATCCGGCCGTCTTCTTACTTCATTTTTTGTTTTTCTTCAGTGCAACCTAAATGTTTTAAGTATATGCTCAACTTACTACAGCAAATGTCAGATAATTGTGGTGGATTATCACAGCTTTTTTTTTTTGAAAGTGTACAGCAGAAATGATCTCTTATGTAACTTGCTACAGGACAAAAAACATACTCGTTAACACAATACCATCAAATTTTCTGTAATGTTTTATTTCTCCGTCAATAGAGGGCGCAAAAGAGGACGAACTGGATGCGATTGAAGCCCAGATTGGCTGCAAGCTTCCCAATGACTACCGCTGTTCCTACAGGATACATAATGGACAGAAATTGGTGGTGCCTGGGTGAGACATGCCCTACTGAGAAATAACAAGAAGAATTCCTACTTTGCCACTGAAACATGCACAGAGCATTTACGCATAGTATATAATCAGTTCAAATGCACATAACCATGTGGTGGTCATGTAAAAACATTTGTTACTACATGAATCAGGTCCATTAATTGTCTTGACTCCAGCGTTACCCAACCTCCACAAAAGGTTAAGAAGAAGGTATTTTAACGCTTTCCTGGAAAAAGCAAGACTTTCTTTTTAAGATTGTCGTTTTAATTGACAGTCAGAAAATGTGCCACAGTAATCGGAAGTTGAAATTGTACAAGACATTGTTACGTGACATGAAACTCTTAATTCAGCACACAGTACATATCTCAGTAGTATACATCTGATAATGTTGTGCTCCTCCCACCAGGTTGATGGGCAGCATGTCGTTGTCCAATCACTATCGCTCAGAGGACCTGTTGGACATTGAGACGGCAGCGGGGGGATTCCAGCAGAGGAAGGGCATGAAGCAGTGTCTCCCCCTTACCTTCTGCTTTCACACAGGACTGAGCCAGTACATGGCCTTAGAAAGCACAGAGGGACGCACACGCAGCGAGATCTTCTACCATTGTCCGGTTAGAACACTCTCTCTCTCTCCCTCTAGTAGTTCCCCATACTGTAAAAACAACATACTGTATTCTTTCTTTCTTCATTACAGTGTTGCCAAAATGCCTACATACGGTGCTTTTCTTTTTTTTCTTTTTTTTCTTTTTTTTTCAAGAAGAGGAAAAGATTTCTTCCTTCTCTCCCACTATGCTAGTGTTTTCTGATGCCAGACTAGTCACAGAGAAATCAAGTTGACACAAACGCATCAGTCTGAGCAGTCAGCATTACATGCATACATTTGACTTGCACATCACCGGTTGCCTTCCTGCCCCCGAATACTACCAGAGTACATTACATTACATTTACATTTATATTTATTCACTTAGCAGACGCTTTTATCCAAAGTGACTTACAAATGAGAGTAGGTAACATTGTTAACTTTTTGATACACATTCTCTTTATAAGAGCAAAATATACACAGCGAAATCATACAAATTCTTACCAGGATATTTGCATATACCATGAGCCTTCTCTTTCGCTCAGAAACACACAAAGAGAAATATTATCTTAGCACATGCACACAACACACCAACATACTATTTTAGCATTGCCTGATTAGAGTAACAGACAATAAACCCACCAAGATTTTCTAGCACTTGTGAGATGATTAAAATGATGCATGCGCTTAGAGTGCACTTGGTCTGTTTATTCCCGATTAGTGAACACAAACACACACAACACACACACATATACACATACAGCAAATGGATAATTAACTCTACTATATACGTACTGAGCTCCTGCTTCACCACGGTAGACTAGTACAGTGACTATAACACCTCTGGTTGATCTCAGACTCTATGTTTCCACAAGTTGTGAATATATCTGAAAAAAATGTTACCTGAAGAGAACATCTCACGCTGGGAGAGAACCATGATCTCGGACTCACATTCAGCAGCAAAATCGTCCAAGAGAACATTATTTGCAAATAACAGGGATGTTTGCGCTATCCCCCCATACTGGACACCATGTGTCTCCAACCTTGGCTGTGTCTTGACATCCTCTAAGTGAAGTTTTTGTGCACTTGACCAATGGAAGATGTCTCCTTTTCTTTTTCTTTTTTCAGGATCAACTTGCACAAGATCCATCTGCTATTGATATGTTCATCACAGGTAGGCCAGTGGTATTGGGTGTATACAGCACAATGTAGTATTTTGATTGCTTTCACATGTCTGATAAGCTAGATTTCGACCACTTCATTAGTTGAGTTATGTGTGATGGAGGAGTCATAATACCAGACAATGCTGTGGTTGTTAGTCATATTTGCGTTTGTCTGTTTTCATGCTCTGTCTCCTTTTTGGACTGCAACTCAAACGCTGTGTTAGAACATGATGCGTTTGCCAAATTATATTAACCAAGTCACTGTAACCTTTCAGTTAATCGATCTTATATTGCACTCCCATGTTGTCTTACTCTCCCAGGGTCCAGCTTTACTGAATGGTTTACCTCATACGTTCAGAATGTGGTGACTGGAGAATACCCCATCATCCGGGACCAGATATTCAGGTGTGTGTGTGTTTGTGTGTGCCTCTTAGGAATGTCACGAGAACCGATACTTCGGTACCAAGTCAGTACCAACATTCTTAAAATGTGACAGTATGTGTTTTTCTGGAGTGCGTTGGTACCGGTTAATGGAGGTACCGAGGTTGCAATACTTCCGGACCTGAAGGGGGCAGCAAATACGCGCAAGTGTTTAAGTCGGTCCACAAGTGGTGAAGAAGAAGAACAACAACTACAGGCACATGGGAAAAATTACAGAAGTTTAGCTCTGCCGCGACTCGTTGAGAGGAAATCTGGTATGGAAAATGGAAATACTTCACATTCGAGGCGGATGACAATGAACATATAATTGATGCTCTGAAGCCGGTGTGCACCGATGCTACCTTTCATTTCAAACAAAGTGAGGAAACACCTGGAATTTGGCGAAGCACCTGAAAGACGGTCCTATATTATGTTTGTTTGAGGTAGCTGGCATTGTGGCCGTGAAACCAGCTAACGTGGCCATGTAATGTTTGCGATAGCCTGTTATTTATTAACGATGTTAACACATTGCAATGTTATAAACTACTTCCTAATGGGCCACCATGCATCGCCATTCAGCCCGTGTCCTGTCAGCTAAATGTAGTCTAATGTCACTATTAATTATTCAAATGTTCATGCTTTTAATAAATCTTTTTGGCCTGCCACCATATCAGTGAATTTAAATTAATGCTTACATTCAGAGTATAAGGGGGGTGTGTGTGTGTGTGTGCGCGCGCACGCGGGCGTTTAGGAGTGCACCTCCACTCATTGTCAGACAGTGTTTGATAACTAAAATACACCCCCCACCCCCCATCTCTCTCTCTTTTGCCAGTATCAGCCAGAGGAGGATGTCCTCCAGGAGAGTTTTTAATTTATTTATTTTTATTTTATTTTTATACCACACCATGGTATCGACTTTAGTATCGAGTATCGTGTACTTTTGGTGGTATTGGTACCGACTACTAGATTTTTGGTATTGTGACATCCCTAGTGCCTGTGTGTGTGCATGCATTTATTATTGGCAACAGTTATCTGTGCACTAGGCTATCTGGTAGATTTCATCTGCTGTCCCTGGACAGGTGACATTAAGAGTCATCATGTTCACAAAAATATGAATAACATAAATGGTACAGACACACTTAAGCAGAAAATCAGTTTCCAGAATTACTGCCATTATTTCATAGACATGAACAAAAATTAATGTTTGAATAGAGCTCTTACATTCAGGCACAGATGTATAGATTTACATACTTTTATAATTTTTTATAACTTTTATAAAACTTAATTTTAACTAGTGCATTTTTTTCCTACACAATACTGGTTTCAAAATTATTGACACAGTTAATATTTGTTCCACATATTTTAACGCCTGCCCTGGAGAGAATAACAACACTGAGTCTTTCCTGTAATGCCTAAAAGGTTTGGAGACACCTGTAGAGGAGTCTTGGTCCACTTATCTAAGCAGAACATTGTAATCCCTTATATTCTCAGGGTGTTCTAAGCACTGTTGCCCTGTACCGTCCCCAAGCACAATTGTTCTCCCTCCACACTCCTCAGCTGGACTGCACTAACATTACACTTAACATTCATGGCCTGAACATGCTTACATCATTATGATGCTACTTTTTGTTTTGAAGAAAACAGGAAGAAAAGCACTCTCTCACAGCACGATGAAGTCATTTGAGGTGCAGTGACACACGGCTTTCTCACATGTCTAATAGGTTTACCACTTTTGCAGCACAGCAATTTTCACTTAATCGTGCTGCAGGTATCGGAAGATTTTTACGGCAGCTGATGTTGAGGGAGGAATTTGCAGCTTTACTCAACGATTACAATTTTCAATTAGGTGGTAACCAGAGCCGTTATAAACCCAAATATTCTGTTAAATAGAACAGTCGCATCATTGATGTCAGGTTCCGAGCTCCAAGCCCACCTCTTCAAGCGCTGTACGGAGCAATCATGCAAGTCAAACAAACTGGTTAAACATGCTAAAGCAGGGTACAGATCGCCTAGTGTGAGTACACGCTTACATTGATATACAGTGCCCCCCAGTAATATTGGCACCCTTGGTAAATATGAGCAAAGAAGGCTGTGAAAAGTTTTTGTTGTTCAAAAAAATTTGTTAAAAAAATTCACAAAAATACTCTGCTCTCATGGATATCAAACAATTGCAAACAAAACGCATGTTTATTTAAAAAATATTTTTGTTAAATATAGGTGTGCAACAATTATTGTCACCCTTTTAGTCAATACTTTGTGCTACCTCCCTTTGCCAAGATAACGGCTCTGTCTTCTCCTGTAATACCTGATGAGGTTAGAGAACATGGCAAGGGATCTGAGAACATTCTTTCATACAGAATTCTCTCCAGGTCCTTCACATTTTGAGGTCCATGCTGGTGGACTCTCCTATTCAGTTCACTCCGTGTGTTTTCTATGGGGTTCATGTCTAGGGACTGGGATGACCATGGATGGAAAATGTAAAATGGTGAAAATCAACACAAAAATGGTTTACTGCCCATTAAACATTTTTGTGTTGATTCTGCTGTATGTTTTGGATCATTGTCCTGCTGGAATATCCAACCACGGCCCATTTTAAGCTTTCTGGCGGTGACAGTCAGGTTTTCATTTAATATCTGTTGATATTTGATAGAGTCCATGATGCCACGTACCTAACAAAATGTCCAGATCCTCTGGCGGAAAAACAGCCCCAAAACATTAAAGAGCCACCACCATATTTAACCGTGGGCATGAGGTACTTTTCCATATGGCTACCTCTCTGTGTGTACGCCAAAACCACCTCTGGTGTTTACTGCCAAAAAGCTCCAGTAGTGTCTGGCAAACTGAAGACGCTTGAGTTTGTTTTGGATGAGAGTAGAGGCTTTTTTCTTGAAACCCTTCCAAACAACTTGTGGTGAAAAAGGTGACTCGAATTGTAGTTTTGGAGACTTTCTTACCCCAAGACCCCAAATAACTTCTGCAATTCTCCAGCTGTGATCCTTTGATATTATTTGGCTACTCGAACCATCCTCTTCACAGTGCGTTGAGACAATATAGACACACGTCCAATTCCAGATTGATTCATAACATTTCCATTTGATTGGAACTTCTTACTTATTGCTCCGATAGTGGAAATGGGCATTTTCAGTGCTTGTGCTACTTGCTTATAGCCACTTCTAGAGATGCATCAAAATGAAAATTCTTGGCCGAAGCCGAATATAATGAAAAACTTGGCCGAGGTCGAACACGTTTTTTCGCGTTTTTCTATTTATTTTGCATTTTTTTCACCATTGCAAAAATTAAATAGTCAAAATGTGCTTTTTACTATTTTGTCTTGCTTTTATAAAATAATAAAAATTATTTTAAAAAATAATTACAAAAACTGTCATTTCAAAATATTTATTTAACACTGAACATTTTTTTCCCATTCCAGCAGGCATCGGCTGCCAACAAGGCACAATATAACTTTAAATAAATAAATGAGTAAAATAAAAATATTTTGATGTGGTCATCTTTGAGCCCCCTTGAATAGCTGATGTTAGGCCTATAACTGACTGCTGAAAGAATGGAACACTCTGTAGCCTACAACTAAAAAGTGCATTAAAAAGTGCATTGACAAGAGTGCAGAAAATGGTTCTATACGGCTGATTATATTGGGGATATATACCGCTCGCGTCCCTGTACACCTCGCGGAGTATTATAGTAGATATAGTATAGTTAGATACGTTGTTAATGTTATGTTCCTTGATAGATTTAGTTAGTTTAAACTATAGATTAGTTCATTTAGTCCCCGCTGGTGTTTCCGCTCCCAGTCCATCGTACTAGTTCATGTTTCTTGTTTTGACCCTGTTTTCTGTGACCGCGACTTTGATTCCCTTTGCCTGTTTTGACTGAGTTTTTTGGATTACGATTTGGATTTGTCTGCCTGCCCTTAAGTAAATATGTCTTTACCTGCTTCCATACTCTACTCCCTTATGTCTCGCGACGTGACAGAAACATGCTCCGGAACAGAAACAAAATAAACCCACGTGTCCACAGTACACATCCAAAGAGCATGTAGCTTGTGCATGCGCGCGCCCCCTCATCGAGGTTGTGACATTCGTGCGTCTCACTCTGGTTGCTAGGCTATTTGGTCGCATCATCAAACACATCATTGTTCGGTCAAATTTATTCGGCCTTTTCACTTATTCGGCCGAACACCAAAAATGCTTTTTTTGCTATTTTCGGCCGAATAATTTCGGTTGCCGAACTTTCGGTGCATCCCTAACCACTTTCCATTTTGTGAAGCTTAACAACCTTTTGCCGCACATCACAGCTATATTCCTTGGTTTTAGCCCATTGTTATGAATGACATAGGGAATTTGGCCTATGTGTTACCTAATATTTATACCCCTGTAAAACAGGACGTTATAGTTGAACAGTTTCAACCCCGGTGTACATTTTTTTTTTTTTTTTTTAATATCAGTGGGAATATACTTGAAATATATTTTTCGCATATGAATTCATAGGGATGCCTACAATTGTTGCACACCCATATTTAACAAAGATAATTTTTTCTTGGACAAACCTGTGTTTTGTTCGCAATTGTTTGATATCCATGAGAGCAGAGTATTTTTTATAATTTTTTTAAAAACAATATCAAAAGGTTAAACAATAAGACAATTTTTCACAGCCATCTTTGCTCATATTAACCAATGTGGTGTGTATGTCCTCAATTCAGACCACAGGTTTTCAGGAAGATTCAAATCTAGGGTGGTCATTGTAAAACATTTATTTTGTGCTCTTGAACCAATTCTGTATTGATTTAGAAGTATGTTTGGCTCATCATCTTGTTGAAAATGTTATCAATGTCCAAGTCTGAGCCTCCTGACAGAAGCAGTAAGCTTTTGGGTTGAAATATCTTGATACTTCACAGAACTCAAACAGCCCAAAGCGTCAGTGACACCCACTGCAATATATACGGTGGTGGATCAGGTGCTTCTCCTTGTCCAAACATGCTGACATTGTGCATGACCAAAAAGTTTCATGTTGGGCTCATGTCTTCTTCTTTTATTTGGGCTTCTTTCTTACACCACTTTCCCACAGCTTGTTGTTTGGAAGTGGTGTTTAGCAGTTGTTGTGATTGATTTTGAAACTAGACAAACACAAGAACCAACTAAATAGCGCAAATATAAAACTTTGACATTTGTTCTTTATTACTGACATGTGAAAGTTATTTTGTTTTGGCTCTTCATTTTGTTTTTGTAATTGTGCTTAATGTAAAAATCCACCTTAATGACTTATAATTAACATGTAATTTTCAGAGATGTCCAAGAATTTCTTTGGAATTCAATTGTTGTTTGTTTGTTTGTTTTTTTTGTTTGTTTTTTTTTTGTTTGTTTTTTTAAACACCGTTCTTTGACATGCTGTTTATTTTCTCTTTGGTTAACGGTTTCATACATTACCCAATTTCCTACATTACCCAACTACCTGTTAATGGTGGTCCCTGTGCAATTAATCTTGCTACATCTCTACATTTATATCCCATGGAAACGGAATCAATTTTGCTCATTTTTATGAAGTGTGCCAATAATTCTGGTGGCACCATTCATAAAAGTTAGTAGTTGTACAAAGATTATGGCATAATTTGCATAATTTCAGTTTTAATTTGAAGAATATGAGTTTTGCAATGAACAAGATGGATTAATATGTTGATTTGCATTGTAGGTCAGTTTGTGTTTAAATAAACCATCTCTGATTGTCTGAAGCTGTAAACGGTGCTGCGTGATGAACAAACATGTTGTAAAAGCAAAAGTAACACTAATGAGTACTTAAATAAAAATGGAAATAACAACTAAAACGTTTGTATTTGTTGGATGCTTGTTTAGGTACGTCCATGATAAGAAGTGTGTGGCCACCACTGATAACATAACCGTCTCAGTCTCCACCTCTTTCCTACCTGAGCTCAGCTCTGTCCACCCGCCACACTTCTTCTTCACATACAGAATCAGGTAAAACACAGAACATTCATCATCTGCTAATTACATTTCTGAATATTCTGTTCTGCTTAGAAAGGACTGTATGAATCTGTCTTTTACGACCTGTACCTCTAGAAGCTGTAATAGGTTTCAAGATCTCTTGAAGCACACGAAATACTTGAAAATAAAAAAGCAAGATATATATATATATATATATATATATATATATATATATATATATATATATATATATATATATACACAGACACTACAAGCGCTCCACTAATATTGGCACCCTTGATAAATATGAGCAAAGAAGGCTTTGAAAAATTATTCTTCATTGTTAAAATAATTCACAAAAATACTCTGCTCTCAAACAATTGCAAACAAACCACAGATGTTAAAAAATCTTTGTTTTATGCCAGGTGACAAGTTTGAGACTCCTCCAGTATTGCCGAAAGCAAGACATTACAAAAGCACAGGCAACATCCAGGAATATGATACATTCACAACTGCTGCCGCGTCACTGATTGGATAATTGCATAAATGAGCAGGTGCACAGGTTTTACTGCTGCTGCCTTAATTGTGAACCATTGCTGACCCTTCTGTCACTTTTCTTTTTGTACATCCTAGTCCTGATAAAGCAGTGCATAAAATAGAAAACAAATTATCAAATTTGAACTCTGCATTGCAGCACATACCTTATCCAGGGCTCGAAATTAACTTGGTAGCATTGCTGCTCCCTACTTTATAAAGTTAGGAGCACCACAGCTACAATTTATATACACACACATGTATCAGGGCCAGTCAATCCATTAGGTGTTGTTAGGCAGCCGCCTAAGGCGCCACCACACTGAGTCTGATTAACAGTACCGAGCCACATTTAACGGTCCTCATGTCTTTTGTTACCTCAGAAAAGTTGTTTGTGCAAGGCTGTGCAACAGGACACTCATTACCGGTGTTTTTTTTTTTGTTTTTTGTTTTTGCGACCAAAATGGTCGTAATTTCGAGCCTTGTTATCAGACCAGTATTCAGCTTCTGCCAGAATGGCAGCATTGCAGAGAGATCACTTCACACACTTGCCTTGTGACACTTCTGACTCTCCCAGTGACTCATTTAGCACCTTGGCACTGTTGTGATACATAATATGTTGTGATACGTCATATGTTGAGTATGTAATACGCTGTGTGAGTGTACCGGAAGTAATGCCATGTTGAACACGTTGAGTCCATAGTAAAAGAGTTTAATCTGTGTTAATGACTATATGAAATGCCTAAATGGGAGACCACTCCGTGACGCGCTCTCTTGTATACCTGTGTGGGATCGTGTATTGCCCTGGAAGTCAAATGATTCTAGCAGACACTCTAAGCCGCCTGCCGAAACCTGAAAACAACGAAGACATTGAACTTGATGAACACATTGATTAGCTTTATACAGAATTTGAAGACCCTGACCATCATATTGTTGCAATCATAAACCTCTCCCAAAACAAACAGGAGATTCTTAGAACGAAGACTGCAAAAGACCCCAAGATCAGTGCATTAAAAGAAGATATCCATCAAGACCTGCCAAAAGACGTATGCAGCTATTGGTCTTTCTGAGATGAACTTGCCATTAGAAGCAGGAGTTGTATTTAAGGGTAGACAAGTGCTTATCCCAGAATCCATGATCAACGGCAATTTGACTCAGCTCCACGCAGCCCACCAAGGTATCGTAAAAACACACAGGTTGGCTTGAGAAAGTGTTTATTGGGCAAAGATAAACACAGACATTGAAAAAATGTGCAGATCTTGCAATACCTGTGAAGAACATCAAGACGCACACACAAAAGAACCTCTCATTCCGCACAAAACACCCACAAAGCCATGGCAGTGCCTGGTGGCGGATCTGTTCGAGATTCATGGACATCAGTACCTGCTTACCGGGGACAGGTATTCCCATAATGACCCATTGGTTGATGAAATGCCCATACCAGCCAGCAGCTACGCAGTTGCACAAAAAATGCAAATGTACATGTCTTTATTTTGTCAACCAGATGAAATAATGACAGATAACGGACCACAGTACACTGGACAACCTTTCAGGAAATTCATAGCTGACTTAGGAATTATATTATATGTTAGGCTGTCCGGTATTACTTCAGGCACTAACAAGAGTACCTATCAGCTCCTGGGTGGTATTCAGACTTAACCACTCAGAGTGAGAATATAATACCAAAATATTGAGGCCAATATTAAAATGCATAAATTTGGCACCATTAGTTAATTAATAGTACCAGGCCGTTAACAGAATAATGGAAGAGGTAATGGCATCTTAATTGGAGTTGTTACTTTTTTCAAGGACTGAATATTTTGTGGATAATGTGAATTTACATTGATCTGTAACCGTGGCAGTTGTTTTTTTTTTCCAGACCAAGGGTACATCATCTTTCCAGGAGAGTGTATCAAATGAACAAAAACATTATTTATGCATTTATACATAACATATACACTGTACAGATGATTCTAGATTTGGTATTAGTAACTTTACCTTGCTATCCTGTAGAAAAGCACTATTAGATTAGAATACATAGGATGTAAACTTCATAAATGCTGCAAACTACATACCCTGTGTGTTCAGTTTAATAAACCTTAGAGTAGAGGTTATGGCCAAAGCCATTTCAACTGAACTCAATATATGTACAGGGGCAGTGGTGGTTTGGCGGTTAAGACTCTGGGTTACTGGTCAGAAGGTCAGGGGTTCAAGCCCCAGCACTGCCAAGCTGCCACTGTTGGGACTTGAGCAAGGTCCTTAACCCTGCGAAGAAAACAGTTTCACTGTGCATAAGTATAGGTGATCAATAAAGACTCATTATCATTATTATCATTAAATTACAGCACCCACTAGTGCACATATGTTCTGGCAGTTGTTGTAATAATAAAGTTTTCCTATTATTTACAGCCGTTAATCATTTTCTTTATATTTATTTATAAGGATTGAGATGGCAAAGTCAGCACTGCCAGAGAGTGCATGCCAGTTGGATAGTCGCTACTGGAAAATCACCAATGCGAATGGGAATGTGGAGGAGGTCCGAGGTCCTGGTGTTGTGGGTGAGACAATAGATGTGTAGTATGCACATACAGTCCCCTCTGAAACTATTGGTACGGCTTTGTTCTGTACACCAAAGATATTTTGGTTTGAGATCAAATGATGGATATGAGATGAGAGTTTAGGATTTCAGCTTTTATTTCCTGATATTTGCAACCCCAATTCCAAAAAAGTTGGGACAGTAAGGAAAATGCAAAATAACAAACAAAAAGAGTAGAGATGCATGATACTAAATTCTCAGCCGATTCGATATCCGATTATTCAGAGTGATATCGGCCGATACTGATAATCAATACTGATAGTTCTGCCTTTTATGCCTTCTTATAAATTAATAATAATTAATAATAATTAACTTATTGAATGTTATTAATTCATATTAACAGAATTATTTGACTGAATTCAAAAAACCTCCTGTTAGTCTCACATTCACTCACCACAAACAAAAGCATTTCTTTAACATCAAACTGGTAATATATAATAGAAACTTTTGGATATATTAACTTTAACTGGATATGAAGTACACTATTCTACAAATATATTTTCTGTGAAATATATACTACTTTTTTTGTCAACTCATCTTCATTTACATCTTTCATCAGTGTACTGGCACTTTAATTCAGCGCGGGCAATAAAATTTTTGACTTGACGCCCAAACTCCCGCTTCACTGCTACATTGTCCGGTGTAAAATTTTTGCAATGCAGAGATTACAAACTGCAGTTTTGTCGTAATTCCACACAAGAGGCATCACCTTTACACACAGCACGAAATCTGTAGAAGGTGAAATGCCCAAAATCCTACAGATTTGTCTTTGGGGATTGTTGTTCTCAAAGTGTTGGCTTATTCGCTGATGTATCTATTGGCAGATTGGCGAGCCTCGGCCCATCCTTGCTATTGAGGGATTAGGCCTTTTTTTAGAGGTTCCTTATATGCCATGATTAGATGACTGCCTCACCTGTTTCACATCAACTCCTTATTTCAACTTGTCACACTGCTAGTAGTCCTAAATTGCCCCTGTCCCAACTTTTTTGGAACGTGTTGCATGTATCAATTTCAAAATAAATGTTTATCTTCAAAAAAAAATTAAACTGTGCAGTTGATTTGGTAAAACATCAAATACCTTGTCTTCATATGTTTTTTTGTTTAAATACAAGTCAAAGTACATTTTCAAATCACTCCTCTTTGTTTTTATTAGCATTTTCCATACTGTCCCAACATTTTCGGAATTGGGGTTGTAAGCAACATAAAACATAGAACCTCAGACCACTCAATTTTTAGGTGAGCAAGAGTATAGGAACAGATAAGTCTAATTAAAGTAAATAACACTTAATATTTAGTTGCATATACCTTGCTTGCAATAACTGCATCAAGCCTGTTTTTTGGGGGGTGGGGGGTTTCAAACCCGGTTTTTCTTTTGTGATGCTTTTCCAGGCTTTTACTGCAGCACCTTTCAGTTATTGTTTGTTTTGGGGGGTTTCTCCTCTTCAGGAGGTGAAATGCTGATCAATTGGGTTAAGGTCTGCTGATTGATTCAGCCAGTCTAAAACCTTGACCTTTACCCCCTGATGAAGTCCTTTGTTGAGTTGGCAGTGTGTTTTGGATCATTGCCTTGCTGCATAATAAAGTTCCTCCAGATTAATTTGGATGCATTTCTCTATAATTTGGCAGACAGAATGTTCCTGTAAACTTATGAATTCTGCAGCATTCTGCTGCTACAATCATGAGTTACATCGTCAATAAAGATTAGTGAGACTGTTCCAGAAGCAGCCGTGACACTACCTCTACCATGTTTCACAGATGAGCTTGTATGTTTTAGATCATGAGCAGATCCTTTCTTTCTGCACACTTTGGCCTTTCCATCACTTTGGTAGAGGTGTGTGACTCATCTCTGTATATCTTTGTGAATTCTATTCTGGCTGTGATTCTTAATTCTTCTGGGTTGTTTGCATCTTGTGGTATGGCCTCTATATTTCTGTTTTCTAAGTCTTCTTCAAACGGTTGATTCTGATACCCTGCCCTCTGGAGGTTGTTGGTGATGTCACTGACTGTTATGTTTGGGTTTTTCTTCACAGCTCTCACAATGTTTCTGTCATCAGCTCTTTTCCTCGACTGACCCATTCTGTGTCTTCGAGGGTTTCTTCCTTTTTCAGGACATTCCAAATTTCAGGACCATCTCAACGTCAAAATGACTTGTTTTTCTCCCATAGAGAGCTTTCTGATCTTCATGTTGGTTTATACATGGTTGGTTTATCTGATACAAAATGTGCTATGTTCTATGTGGTTTAAAGTGCACCTATTATGACCTTACATGTAGTGTGTTATAATAGCTGGTTGTGAATGTAAAAAGTCTGCAAAGTGTCAAAAATCAAAGCGCACGACAAACTGAGTTATTGACTCCCGAAAGAAGGAACCGATTCTGAACAGCTGAAATGAGTCGTCAGTAACTCCAGACTCATTTCCAGTACTAACCTACATAGGTTTGTAACAAAAAGCCCCAAACCTATGCAGCCTTCACAGCCAGAGACGGGCTCTGGTCTTCATCGGCTGCTCCCTGACGGACGGAGCTGAAACTTGTTATGGTAGTGGGCGTTTCCTTTTTGAAACACGTTGACGGCGGTAGACCAATCACAACAGACTGGGGCATCTGACCAATCAGAGCAGAGTATGCTCTCTGAAAGGAGGAGTTTAGAGTGAATCCTTTAGTACGGCTCATTTAATAAGTCGTTTGGGACACTGGGGGAAAAAGGTAATGCTTCAGTTTAAATTATGAGCACATTAAAGTGTTTTTTGACCTTGGATCCATGTAAATCTATTGTATGATACCTATTCAAAACCATAATAGGTGCACTTTAACAGATCTATGTATAAATACCAGGGAAAAAAAAGCTGAAACTTAAACTCTCTTCTCATATTCATCTTTTGATCTCAAACCCAAATGTCTTCAGCCTACATCAAAAAATAAATGAATTGGCCTTGCTGTTCCCTTACTTTTGGAGGGGACTGTATAGTGTATGTCTATATGTATTTAAAGACACCTGAAACAAAGCTTCAGAATCAGTTCAGCTCAAATGTAGGTGTCCATGCATGTGTGCGTATAGGGGAGTTCCCAGTGATGACCCCTGGTAAAGTGCACGAGTACGCCAGCTGCACAACATTCTCCACCACCTCTGAGTACATGGAGGGCCACTACACCTTTCATAGGCTCAAAAACAAAGGGGAAGTCTTTGACGTCTCCATCCCAAGATTCCACATGGTGTGCCCGCCCTTCCGTGAGTCCATGGCGCGCTCGGTATGTCTGTTCATTTTTTAACTACCAACTTTATTTAATCCTAACAATAAGAGTTGTGATAATATCTGACGAGGTGTTTGAAAGACGACTTCTTTAACGTCAAGATCTTTTCACATTACAACTCTCATTGGAAAGTAAAGAATTGTTGTGTCTCTTGTATTCTGTCACATTTCATTTGATGTAAATTTGATGTTGTAATTGTTTAAAAATGTTAATTAATTGGTATTTTAATAGTTACTTTTTTTTTTTTTTTAACTGTACTTTTTTTTTTCTTTAACTCGAGTGCTCCTATATCAGCTTACTTTTATGGGTTTATGTTACTTAACTTGATCCAGATGCTAAGAATTACATTAGATTATCTTTGATTAGCTAAGAAGTTTAAATTAAGGTTAAATCAGCCGGACTTGTCTAACTAGTTTTCAGTCCGT
This sequence comes from Ictalurus punctatus, assembly GCF_001660625.3. Taxonomy (NCBI): domain Eukaryota; kingdom Metazoa; phylum Chordata; class Actinopteri; order Siluriformes; family Ictaluridae; genus Ictalurus; species Ictalurus punctatus. Next base: position 5,534,061 of record NC_030442.2, on the reverse strand, counting down.
CTTCCTTTCTAATTTAAGAATAGCAATGGGGGTACATCAAATTGGAGAAAAGCAACGAAATACACCCTCATGGCTATCAATCACTGCCACTAGAAACCTGTTAACACCTCTAACTGTAAGTCTGCCTTCCTTTTTAATTATGAATTGGGTAAAGCATACAATTATGCCTTCATGACCAGAATACACAAAAAAGGCATGACTATAATTTCAGCATCGCTGTTAAAATAACAGCATATGCATATAATATAGAAGCATAGGCTTCCAGTTTATAACGCATCTTAATATTGAACCCAAATCTCTTGTAACTCATTCTAGAAAAAAAATGGCCAGCTACGGCTGCACGATAGAGGATTTACATCTGTCTCTCTGTGTACATCTGCCTCTCTGTGTTCTCACCCCCACTCTCTCTCTCCCTCCCTTTATCTTTCACTACAGAGCTCTGTGAGAGAGCTGCCCATTGCTGTCTTCAACAATGATAATGATTCAGACACAGATAACTATGAGGATGAGCATGGTATAAACATGGCCAATCCTGGAGGGCGCTGTCCTCGTCACATCTGACACACAAATATTCTCTCTTAAGCACGCGCACACAAACACACACACACACACACACACACACACACACACACACACACACACACACGCATGCATGCATCAGTCCAAGGGCAACGGAGAGCAATGCTTAGACAATTGTGTACTATACAAAGGCTTTGTGTCTGTCCTGCCGTGAACCTAACTCCCCTCTTGACACACACACACACACACACACACAGTAACTTAGTGTTTTTATATGCCTTCAGTACTAGTATCATCCAAGAACTTTACACTGAAAATACAGAGCCTGCTTTTCATAAATGCTCAGTCCAGGGATCTCGCAGTATAATATTCTGTCAGAGGTGTTGTTTTAAGCATGTAAAATTCTTGATCAGATCAAAATTGTCAAAATAAATTGGATGATTGTGTGTTATGTCAGTGAATCAGATGGTAGTAGGGGACAGCTACCATCAGTGAGAGTCAATCAGTCGAAATTAACCAGTGACTGCACACTGACCGACCTGACAGTCCTAACCAGACACATCTCCACACCACCACCAAAATTCTGTATTTGATTCTCTTTGGCTAGTTCAGCTGGACATGCTGACCCTCGGACCAGTAAGTGTGTGGGAGGAACTGTGAAACTGTCTAAACTCTGACTCATTTACTTTTCAAGGAAGTTTGCTAAATTAGAGCCAGCCAACACACACACACGCACACACACGCACACACACGCACAATTAAACTGGACTAGACTTTTTGTATATAGGACTTTTCTGTATATGCATTTAGCCTTGAATATTTACACATTGGAAACGAGACTTTTTTTCTCTTATTTCCCACACACACACACACACCATTTGTTGAACCATCTCTAAGGGAAGACAACACTAGTTATTTCACCTAAAGCATTATAAGATTCTGATTATTGCTAGTAATAAAATTTAAATTTATTCTACTTTTTGTTGTAAAATTTTGGACTGCAATAGGGTTCAGTACACTCTTATTTGTAAATGTGTGCTTTTTTATGTTTGAGTAAATAAAGAGAAAACTATGAACATTATTACTTCTTGTCAATGTTCATTTAAAAACTGATTTAACGTTTTAATTTTGGGGGATATTTTTAGAAGGCTAGGCAGAGTGCACTGCCCTGGAAGTTTCAAAGGATGTTTGTTCTCAAAACAGATTCAGGGCTCTGAAATTCTGCCCATTTTTTTCTGTCTGTTGGTGCCAGTGTGTATGCTGTAACGATAGTGAGATGAAAAGTGCTTTGTTAAAGGCTTGTCTGATCTTGCTTTGTGTTGTCGCTGTTTTTCAGCCTAAAGCTCCTCCCACTGGCACTTTTTCGTAAGAGGTACCAGCCAATCATTTCTCTGACTGCAGTGAAACAGGTGTAATTTGAAATCTGTTTCTGCTGGTAGCTTTGTTGATGTTGTACTAGCACTATTTCCTACATTAGTGGAGCAGGAGGGTAATGTAGCATATAGTGAATAGGCTAGATAAGGAAAAAATGCCAAAAATTGTTCACTATTTTATGAATATAGTGGTGTTCCTGTTTTATTACAGTGTTGGAGTGGTAGACATTTGTGTTTAACTCACAATTTAAAAGCAGATTCAAACGGTTATACACTTATTGGCCGTTTTAATAGGAACACCTGCACACTTGCAAATTCATGCAATTATTCAATCAGCCAATCATACTGCAGCAGCAGAACAGTGTATAAAATCATGCAGGTACTACTATGTCAAGATCTTCAAACCTCAGAATGGAGAATGTGATCTCAGTGAATTTATCCATGGCATGGTTGTCATCCTCACTAAGAAAAAAGCAATAGAAAATAGTTTTTTGTTGTTGTTGTTTATTTTGTTCTTGCATTTTTTAGTTCCTTTGGGCAATAACAAGAACAGTCAATGTTTATTTTTTAACAGACCCCACAGGTTTTTTTAGTATATCCCTTGACTTGAGAAACTGATGATCTCCTGGGATTTTCACACACACACACACACACACACACACACACACACACACACTCTAAAGTCTCTAGAGTTTACACATTAAAATGCGAAAAACAATCACATATGTAGGCAGAAATACCTTTATAATAATAATCATAAAGGCCCGAGGAGAATACCAGTGAGCAGCAGTTCTGCTGGGCGTAAACTAAAGTTCTTGACCTGCATCCGCATGATTTTATGCATTGTGCTATTGCCACATGACTTTGAGATTAGTTACTTCCTGACAAAAAAAAGGTTTAGCCCTCCAACTATTGCTATCGGGAAATTTTGAACAATATGTGACATGGGCTTTAACCCTCATCGTTACATTGCTTAGTAACTCGAGTCATTTTTAGATCTTACTAAAGGCATCAAATATCTGCTGGGAGAGATGGCTAATTATATCCAGAATTGCTCTACAAATCATCCATGGAGAGATTGTGTAAAAGGGTTGAATAAATATACATTTATTCAATATACATTTATTTACAAAGTCTGTAAATTTTGACAATAAACCTGATTTGCAATGGGGGTTGAATAATTTTGATTGCAACTGTATAGTGAGCTGGAACCCGGGAGGGTCAGGTCTTTTACCGTTACATACACATCAGTGGGACACAAATGGTACACCAATCATGGAATCACACAAACAGGTACCCAATAAGGTATGCCCATTTATCCCATTTAATGATAACGTTTAAAAGCGAAGAAAATACAATATTTAGTAAACATCAAATCATGTCCCATAATTTATAAAAGCCTGTAGAATTGTGTCATTCTCATAGTTGTGTACCTGCTTACTCCATGTCATGGGTCCCAACAACTTGAAGTGTGGTTTTAAATATGATATGGCCAAAAAAAAAAAAAGCTTTAAATTGATGGTGTGATGTATATAATTATTCTGAAGTACTGGGTACAAGCTCTCCATAAATTGAGAATTGATCAAGATATTTACAGTGTTAAGATCATGGTGGAAAAAAATATTTATGGAAATTGTACGCAACTTTGGAATCACACAATATATTTAACAGTAGTGTAGTGCTTTATTTGCATTCAGCTGTTATTAGCCTATTAATTTGTCTCTGCGTAGACATCAGGTGTTGCCAGGTTTACTGTTAATCTGCGGGAGTTTTCCGTTAATGTCATGGTTTATCCTTTTACTTGACAGTATATGTAGTAATTAACTCCATTTTAAAATAAGAAAATAAACAGTTTAGAGTAATTCCGTTTTTAATGGCATCTGACACCGATAGACACATTGGTGTACGTTGAATAGCTGTAAGATGGATCTGTCACTGACCTGGCAACCCTGTAAGGCGTGGCCAGATGACGGCTGTTGGCGAATCTGGTGATCACAGACACAGAGCTCTCAGATCAGAGAGAAAGCAGTGAGTAATTAGGTTCTTGAGGAGCGTCTGATAAAACGGGTAAGTTAATAACGCTTCATGATTTCTATCAGACTTTAAATGACGTCTAATTATTTCGCTTCTCTCTGTTTTAATTAGTGGATTGCTAACTGCGGCAGGAAATTGATATGAGTGCCTCTGCCATGATGGCGGATAATTGTGGGATTTGCGCATTCAAGTTCTTTCTCTGCAATTTATCAAAACACAATATACATCATTTCCGGTGGACAGAAACGCCACAGTTACAAGATGATTCAACCAAAGCACGTCCTCTACAGAGTTAGTCTTTAACTATTAGGCAGATCATCACTTTAGTAAACAAACAAACCTTTGCACTTTATCTCAAATTTCAAATACGCAATATAGACATGCACTCACCGGCCACTTTATTAGGAACTATAAAGTATTAGATCATTCAGTTAGTTATGTATTGTGCAGTGCATTTTATTTTCAGAGCTCTACTTCAAAACAGAATATTTTCCGTAAAATTTCAGCAGCAGGATAAACATTAATGATGAACTGAATGTCCTTCATTTTAGGTACAACTGGCCATTTAAGAGAATAACAGTAGGTTATTTGTTTTGAAATGTTTCATCATCAAAAATTTATTTTTGCTGGTGTGTTGAAATCAGAGAATATTTTACATTTGAATACATTTCTTTGTTATTGCACAAAGAACAATCTGCCTGATTTCAACCTTGCTGAAGCACCCCCAGATCATCACCGAACCTCCACCAAATGTCACAGTGGGTGCGAGACACAGTGGCTTGTAGGCCTCTCCAGGTCTCTGTCTAACCATTAGACGACCAGGTGTTGGGCAAAGCTGAAAATTGGACTCATCAGAGAAGATGACCTTACTCCAGTCCTCTACGGTCCAATCCTTATGGTCTTTTTCGAACATCAGCCTGGCTCTTCTTTTCTTCTCGTTGATGAAGGGCTTTTTTCTAGCTTTATAAGCCTTCAGCCCTGCCCCTAGGAGCCTGTTTAGAAACGTCCTTGCCATGCACTTCACTCCAGCTGGCATTCGCCATTCTTTTTGTAGGTCACTTGATGTCATCCTATGGTTGTTGATTGACATTTGAATGAGTTTACAGTCATCCCGGTCAGTGGAGGGTCGTTTTCGCCTTCTGCTGCTTTGTAGCTTTGTTGTCCCCAATGTCTGCTGCTTGACCTTGTTCTTCTGGACCGCTGTTTTTGAAATTTTCAGGATGGAAGCAACCCAATGCTCACTGTATCCCTCTGTGGGTAACGCCAGAATTGAACCCTTCTTTTCCTCACTCAAAACTTTACTTTTCAATTCTTTTGGCATGGTCAATAGTTATTTTTTTTATTCCAGTTACTTTTGAGGCACTACTAGGCTAGCGCTGTCTTTGTCATCCAGCTAGTTCTATTGCAAAAGATGATCACAGCAGTGTTTTTTTTATATATATATATATATATATATATATATATATATATATATATATATATATATATATATATATATATATATATATATATATATATAATTTCCTCATTAAATAAGATTTGGTTCAGGTGATCACTTAATCAGTACTTCATTCAGTAGAATGCAGTGTGCTTGTGTTGGAATTCAACAGACACTGGAATGGAATGGCTGCCATACATGTAGAGATGCTGATTTAAGAAAATTTTGCAATGGTCTCTTAATGTTTTCCAGAGCTGTATATATAGATGGACACCAGGAAGTGTGATTACTCATCCGCAACAGTACTGTCAAAGAGCAGTGAGCCAAACAGCACTGTGTGTTGAAAGAGTCTTTTTTAAATTTCATGAGTTTTTAGCTTTATGTCTATAGTATCCGAGGTTAGCAATCTGCTGGATAATTGAATAATGTATGAGACTTGAGCGTCTATATAGGTGACCCCATCCACATCATTCATATATATATATATATATATATATATATATATATATATATATATATATATATATATATATATATATATATAGAGAGAGAGAGAGAGAGAGAGAGAGATATTATTTATATATATATATATATATATATATATATATATATATATATATATATATAATTTATATATATTATTTATATATATATTATATATATATATATATATATATAAATAATATATATATTTTATATAATATGTATGTATGTGTGTGTGTGTGTGTATAATTTATTTGAAATTAAAATTCAACTTGAAGATTCAATATTTTTTTTTTATTCATTGCATTTGACATTACAATAATGTCAAATATAAATACACTTAGGCCAAAAGTTTTTGGACACCTTTGCTTCTCAAACATCCCATTGCAGATGTGGCTGTGGGGATTTGTGCTCATGTAGCTACAAGAGCATTAGTGAGGTCAGGCCTGGGGTGCAGTCTGCATTCTAGGTCATCCCAACACTGTTCCGTGGGATTTAGGTTGGGGCTCTGTGCAGGCCACTCAGCCTTGCGTTGTGCAAAGGGGCATTGTCATACTGGAACAGGTTTGGGCCCCTTATTTCCAGTGAAGGAAAATTGTAATGCTACAGTTTACAAAGACATTCATACACATAATTGTGTGCTTCCAATTTTTTTGTCAACAGTTTGGTGAAGAACCACATATGGGTGTGATGGTCAGTTGTCCACAAACTTTTGGCTATATATAATTGTCATTGTAATCTTCTGTTTAAAAACTTTTGAAAATAAATAGTTTCACCCTCAAAAACTCTTGTTAGTAATAAGGGGTATTTTATCTGCATATTTTTAAGTAGGTTTATTTTTTGGTTGGTAATAACTTGAATAAAAATAGAAGTCATATGATGTGGCAAGAAAGCATTTATAAATATTTCTGCATATATTATGTCTCAAAATATATTAACAAGAAGATTCCATGCCATAGTGAAAAATAATCACTCCAGTGAAATGGTCTGAAATGCAAAAGTGCCACACTTAAAAACATACCTTCACAAGCAGGATATTACTTTTTAAGAACTAAATACTGACTTTCTGTTTGAACTGATTGTAATTCCCTTTTGCATTGTGTTTCATTAGTGTGTAGAAATCCTGCCATTCCAAGTCATACTTTGGAGCATGTCTGTAATCAGAAAGGGGAAAAGGGGCCGAAAGTGTTATTTTTATTAGTGCCATGTTTTAGGACGGTATCATGCTGCAATTTATTAGTTGTTATTTTCTGCCTAGTTTTTCTTATGAAGTATATGTTTTGGGTTAAAAACCCCAGCAAGACAGTCTCCCATCTCTCTTGTCTCTATCAATTGTTTTCCCCAGTCAACATATATTTGGACTACACTGGATGCTACATTTCTGTATTTGGCCATGGGATAAAGTCACTGAAATAAATTTTATTCCATTATGATGTTTGATATGAACATTAACTGAAACTCTTGAGCTGCATCTGCATACTACTGCTACATTATTGTACAAGTGTTCCTAATAAAGTGGAGAAAAGAGGAGAAGTGCACTTCATTATTCACACAATAGCAATCAAACAAGATGAATATTTAGGTCCGATACTAATACTGATTCCTGACTTAAATAAACCAATATTCATTTAAATGATTAAGTTTTACAACAAACTGCCCCATTATAGACACATGAATAAAAACACTAATTAAAAGTAACCAAATAAGTCTTAATATTGGGTAATGCCTACTTGGCTGTGTGACTAACAAAGACATCATAACAAGAACAACATCTACAAGATGCAGCAGATTTTACTTTGCTGGTGTAGCTTGGTCATAATAAATTATCCTGTCGTTTTCAGCGACTTGAGTTTTTTTATACTTTTTAAAGACTATAGCGTAATTAGCTCTTTCTGTCTCTTGTGGTCAGTGACATAGCAGCAGCTTGTGGCCAGAGATTTTAGTGAAGCAGGAAATTAATAACATTAATAACAACATAGCCTCAAACGATGATAATGCAACTAAAACAGGAGTACTCCACATGTCTTAATTAATTTTGTTTGTACTTCGAGTATGACTTTAGTCAGATTAAGTTAATCAATAATTGCTGTTTACATGCTAGTCTCTTAATCAGAGTATCGTCTTAATTGGGTTAATATCAGATTATTGGTACCATATGAACGTACTGTATAGGCTATTGCACTTGACTTGTACATTAGACTACTATTTAGACTAGTATATTTTTAGAGTAGCCCTGTAGTATGCAGCTGAGAGTCGACAGCATACTGTACTATACATACAGCATCCAGCATACAGTCTAGGACAGCTTGTTTTGAGTGGTTTTAGACATACCTTTTTTTCAATTGTGTTTGAAACAGCAAATGTGCTTCCCATCAACAGTTGCAGTGTGCGATGCTCAGTATAGCTAATATCTTTAACCAGGGTTGCCAGGTTTCAGCAAACTGTCTAGCCCAACTACATCTCAAAAGCCCACACAAAAGACCTGGAACTAGCACAAAAATTCCAAAAGTTATTTTCTTCAGCCTTTGTTTTGGACACCAGCTCACCATGGTGCACAAACATAGAATGAACATTCTCCTCTCCCCATTTCCCTGGCCCATTCTTTTGCAATATACACAATAGCCTGGCCAAAAAATATGACTGTGCTGTCAGGGAAGAAAAAAATCCATTGATGGTATAATATAGTCATTCAGTACATTCAGATACTCAGCTGACTTCATTTTATTGCTTCATAATGTTGCTGAGCCTAAACCTGACCAACTGAAACGACCCCAGATTATAACACTACCTCCAGAGGCTGGTATATTAGGCACTATGCATGATTGGTGCATCACTTCATGTGCTTCCCTTCTTACCCCTGATGCACCCATCAATTTGGAATGTAAATCTGGACTTTGCTCCACAGTCCAATCTTTTCCTCCCAAGCAAATTGAAGTCGTTTTTATCTGAACAGCCTCGCACTAATTAAGCCACACAGCTGTTCAATCCCAATCCTTTAAGTTCTTGTCGCACTGTACATGTGGAAATGCTCTTACTTTCACTATTATACACAGCCGTGAGTTGTACTGTTTTTTTGTTGTTGTTGTTTTTAAACAATGTGACTTCACAAATAAAAGATCATAAAGATCATAATCATTGAGAAAGAAATGTGGTCGGAAAAATTAATGTTCAAAATCTTAAAGTTAACTGTTCACCACACTCCTTCCAGGTTTTAATAATGCGTTGGACAGTTTTTGTTTTCTTTGCTTGATGCAGGCCAATAATTTGCCCTTTCTGAATCACAGTAACATGTTTTTCACGACCATGGGATACATCTTCCAACATAGTTGTTTAAGAAATGAGTAGTTACACACTGACTGCATCAATTAGAAAGAATTGTTGCCAGCTGAAACGTATTAATCACTGCTATAATGATCCAATCATAGGCTTATCATCATTAGGCTAGGATTAAGTATTTGCTTATTTAAATCCAAACAGCAACCTTTTTTTGGCCAGGCAGTGTATCTTACAATAGAAATGGTTCTGTATATCATAGATATACTGTCTGTACTTACATTTGCCATTCTTTGTGGAAATTTATTCAATTTAATTTTGATTAGTTGCTTTGAAATAAGCAAGATTTTGGCAGCTGCAGCCCAAGACTTGTCCAGTTGGGTGTAGAAAAATATATAAGAAATTTACTGTGTCTTTATTGTAATCGAGTAAATACTGTGAATATTATAAACATGCCTTACCACTGTATATGATCACAAAGTTTGTTAATCCAATGAGATTTTCACTTCTGTGCTTCACACTCAGGCCTCCCAAAATGAGATAAGATAAGAGGACTGCCAAACATTCCCTGAGGTCACATTGTGAGAAGGGATGCTTACGTGCACAAAAACACACACTCATCATCTTCCCATTTGTATTTTGTTTACTGCTTATTATGTAACAATGAAATGCTGACAGCTGTAATATCCTTGGTGTGCTTTGTACTGAACTGTTCTGATCGGTTATACAGTCATGTGAAAAAAATAAGTACACCCCATGGAAACTGTTGGGGAGTTTTTTCTACATATTTGAACAAGTAAACTTTTTATCCTCTTTGAAACATTGAAATGTCGTGGGGGGGATTTGAAACGGGCAGTACATGCAAGAAAACCCTCAAACATCTTGCAACTGAAAGAATATTGTGTGGAAGAGCAGTCAAAAATTCCAGCAAGCCGATGTCACAGACTCGGGGACAATTATGCAAAACGCCTACAAGAAGTTATTTCTGCTAAAGGGGGTAATACTAGTTTCTGAGGCCAAGGGTGTACTTACTTTTTCCACAGAAGAATATCACATCTATTGATATTTCTGTTGAGTAAATGATTGAAAAAGCAAATTTTCCTTGTGGTTTTGTTCAAGTAGTTCTAATTCATTAATTGGCACTGTCTCAAAGATGATCAAATGTTTGCTTGTTCAGATATGTCAAAAAAGCCAACAGTTTCCATGGGGGTGTACTTATGTTTTCATGAGACTGTATGAGGTGGTTTAGTGGTTTTCCAGTGAATTAATTTCTCAGTGGCATATATGCTGTAAGTTGTATAATTATACATAAATATCTGTGGATAATGCAGGGAGTTCTGAAAAATCAAATGGTGACATTGTGAAACTCACTCTCTCTCTTTCAGAAGACCACAGGGTGCAGGATGAAAGTTTTTGTGCAAGTGAGCGTGGTATTTGTTCTGGCCCTTATTGGGCTGGGTAAGTACAGTATTGTTGTGGAAATCAGACAAACACCAGTAGACTCGTTCTCAGATTTGTCATGGAAATTAGACAAACAGCAGTAGACTCATCCTCTCAGGAGTATGAGTTTATTGCAGACGATACATACAGGAAGAGGAAAATGAGAGTAGAATGAGAGCGCTCAGCTGCGCTACTCTACAAACATTTGCAAAAACCTATGAGTGGTATAGAAGCTCAAGTGTCACATTCATGGATAAAATAAACAAAGGATAATTCAGAGAGTCAAATTAAATGTCACACCAACAATAAAATGTAAAAAATGAAATCTTGAAATGTTTTGATTCAATTTTAATGTTAATATTATTAATATTAAATATTAATAAAATAAGCAACATACATAGAAATGACTGTTAAATATATAGCCTATAATTGTGGTTGTGGTTGTAGCCTATAATTGTGGATTGTTCGAAATATTCTAGGGGTCCAGAGCTCACAAAAGGTTGAGAATTTGAATTTTAGAAAGGTAATATTGTCTCAAATGGAACACATTAGTTTTTTTACTAACCTGAAAGTTTGTCCCCCACCAATCGGATTAATTGATTAATCGAAAAAATAATCGGCCAACTAATCGATTATGAAAATAATCGTTAGTTGCAGCCCTAAAAAATACAAGAACTTAATACATTTCTCTCACAATATGTACACTTGACTGATTAATAAAAGCGTGAGGATTTTTATTGTCTCATACATAAACATGAATTTAAAAAAAAAAAAAAAAGGGTGAGCATGTAGTGTTGTAATGTACTATGCAATAATCTGTGCCAAATGTTAGATGACGGTCTGATATTAAACCACCTTTTATACCTTATTACAATATTGAACAGTATAGTACAATATTGTTTATTTAGTGTGATCTGCCACTTTTTTCAATTAAATTTTAAAAGAGAGTGAGAGAGCGCTCTTATCAATCTAAGATCTAATGGCCCTCAAAACATTGATTCCTCTATTTATGTATAAATTACAAAAATCCTATGAAGAGTACACATTCAATAGTGATGGACTAATGAGTAATTTTTAAAATTTTTTTCTCCCTCTGCCCCAGGCTCTGCTATTAAGTGCTACAATTGTGTAGACTACACCGGCAAATGCAATAACACCATTAACTGTGGTGGCCATAATGACGGCTGCCTGATACTGAGAGAGAGAAGTGTGTGACACACACACACACACACACACACACACACACACACACACACACACACACACACACACACACACACACACACACACTCTTTAGTTATTAGTTTAACTGAAGTTACTGTATTGTTTATAGCTGTTATAGTATGCTTCAAGATGACTAAGTGATAACTTATGGATAAGGTAAAGTTCAACATATCTCCACTTTGAATTCATGGAAATTCATTACTGAGGTTAGAACTGACTAAAAGAATATTGGTCTGGACAAAGAATAGGGCCAAAGCAGGTGGTACACCAATTATTATCTTGTAATATAATCATGGGTAACTTTTTAAAGAAATGGGAGAAGAAATGCTGTTTTATGCATGTATTTTATTATTTGAAGTAGCTTTTCTATAAAAACTTATCTGGCTTGAGCAGCATTCAACATGTAATTTCTCCTGTACGTTTTACTCGTTACGTTCTGAAATATGTATTGCTTAACTCATGATTTTACACAAGACTGTCCTCTGACTTTCTCTCTCTCACACTGTGCTTCAGATGGGAAAATATACCGGCAGTGTATCCGGTATTCAGACTGTAAATCTGCTATCCTTAGTACCATGTTTCCCCATGTGGCCAGCTTCACTCACGACTGCTGCGACAAAGACTTGTGTAACGGTGCATCTGTGAGCACAGCCAGGACTTCAGTGATGGCCATGCTTCTTTCTCTGGCTCTGTTCTGGTGGTGCATCATTTAATCAAACATGTTCGGATACTGCCCTCTGATACTGTGCATAACAATACTAGCCCTCAGTGTTTTACTTTTAAGGTGTTCAAGATTTAAAATAAATAAACAGACAAACTACAGAGACCGCCTTTTTTTTGTAATAGCACAATGTCAACAGATTCATAGTAATTAATAAAATGAATACTTCACATTAATGGTATTTAAATTTATTGGTATATATTTTCAGTTGATGTTAAATTTGCTCTGAGGAAGTGAAATTGTATAGGTTACATTATTTTTATTCTCATTAAAATGTATTAATTTATTTATTCATTACTTTATAGAGTTAATACTGGTAACATGGTTGGATACTGTATGTGCACTAACATCTGTACAAAATGACTCCATTTTATATAGTATTCAATACTAATGGCATTATTGGCTTTATTCTGTTAGAGGAGTGTAACTCGGGCTCTCCTTAACCATGGACTTTGGTTTTGGAACTTCAAACAAAAGGAGAAGTCATCTTTTACATTGAACAGAAGTCTTTACAATTGGGCTTTTCCCCCAAGACTAGTCTTCCAGTACTAATAAGTGTACATCCAATAAAGGAAGCAACTTTAAACTCAAACTGCTGTTGTTCAGTGTCTACTTCTGCGCATATAATAAATATATATATATATATATATATATATATATATATCAGTATTGGTAAATCTGTAGATTTAGAATATGGGGAAATAGTTTCCCCATAATTATTCGTTATCCCCTTTTTGTCTTCTTTGCCAGTCTTGTGTTTTTCTTTCTATATTGTATATACAAATTTTAAGGTTATGTCCCGTCACTGAATTCCTTCATACTCATTTTCTTTGGAAATATTTCCTATATTATTATGCATATAGAAAATATAATAGTAGTGGGACTAATAACAATATTAATGAGAATATTATAACAAGTAACCACTTTATCCTGGTCAGGATAAGGCATGAATGCACCCTAGATGGGATGCTAGTATGTGATGGGCCATTTCAAGCGTGCACACACACGCCATTACCTCATTCAAGGAGTATTTATGACACAAGTGTAATTTGCTGGTTAATGTCTGTATATTTCTCAATCACTTGGATACTAAAACTGATTATATAAACCAAATATCTGAAACCATTTCTTCACATATCAGAGGAAAGACTCGTTCCCCAAAACTTGAAACATAAAACTGGTGTTTTGACACATGCCTCACATAGACAACATCTTTAAACATTTGTATCACAATGCAGCACATTGAAACCTTGTAAACAGCTCCTCTGTTTAGTCCTTCTTACAATGAACATTTGGAAACGAAAGGATTTTTTACCACTCTAGGAACACACACACACGTGTGTACCCAGAGTGACAGAGATTAATTTACAGTTCTTTTGTTTCAGAAATGTACACACCAGAACAGTGTGTTTAACCCAAGCCTGACCACAGAAATGGCAAACACATTTCCCACTTGAATACTCTTTGGAATTTATTAGTTAAATAGCAGTTCATGGCTAAGGATGAAAACATTTGGGTTCAGAACTGTATTGTATGTCAGGAAAAGAAATATTAAATAATTTTTACAACATAATGCTTAATGTCTGGCATAACTACTCTAATAAACAGAATGTGGGGGTCATACCCCAGTGCTTAATGTATGGTGCTGCCTTCCTGAGTATCAGTGAATGCACCTTTTGTAATAGTTGTGTACGAGTCCCTCAGTTATCCTCAGTGTGAAAAGATGGATCTCAACATCATATAGCCACTGTTGGAAAGAGGTCAAATATGCAGAAGATGCTGGAAAAGGAAATAATGTGCAGGACCTGGAGGATTTTTCTGAAGAACAGTGGGCAGTTTAACTGCTCAGGACAAACAAGGGACTAATGAACAACTCTCACAAAACAAACACAGTCACTGATCATCTAGGTAATAACACACAGGATTAAGAATCAGGGGTGTGTAAACTTTTGAACAGGGTAATGTTGATAAATTCAGCTATTATCTTGTCTTGTGGACTATATGTAAACATCTATTATGTGAAATAGCTTATTCAGGGCAGAACTAAATAAAAAAACAACATGGAATTTTTATGATCCTTTTTAACTTTGTTAACAGTATCAAGATTTTGGAGATTCTGCAAGGGGTATGCAATCTTTTGGGCACAACTGTATGCAGGAGAGGGTAGATAGAGCTTTCCTCCAAGTGCTTTGTGCTGGCCTGTGACGCAAAATGAGCAGCAGTTCGAAAAGATGCTGTTGGCTGGCTTCCTGTATCTCTGAGAAAGTGTGTGTTAACCTTCACCCACTCTGGTTATAGCTGTTGTGTAATAGCGGAGAGCTGGGTGGTGGGTGGGAACTGGCAGGTGACCAAACTAGGGAGAAAATGAAAAATATATATATACAGTATATTACGAACTAAATGTCAATATGCTCATAATGAACATTATTTCAAAACATTTAGTACTGTTTGACGTGAGTCTTCTATAGCTGTAGTTACTGTAGCTGTATTACTGGAGTGATTGATTTATAATCTATAAATTTATAATTTATAATAATGTGTTGCACAGAAGAGGATGGGTACCTCTTTGAGCCTGGTTCCTCTTAAGGTTTCTTCCTCACGTTGTTTTTCTTCAAACTGTCACCTCTGGCTTACTCATTTAGGGCTCTAAATCCACATGCATAATTTCTGTTGTGTACATAATGTTTATTTAATGCAATCGTTTGTGCCGGTTTTTAAAATAATTTAAATCATTTTAATCATCTCTTCTGTTGTTTTTTTACAATAATGCAGTACCAAAACATTTATCAAGGGGAAAAAATGAATAAATCTGCATTCCTCAACAGTCCTGCATATACATTTCTATTCAGAATGACTGTAGAGGTGTTTGCTGGCTGTTATGTTGCTTGGCCGCAGGTATTGTGTGACAGTGTTTGTTTATGGCAGTGTTAAAGTCTTTGTTATGTGTGCACACACTCCCTTTTACTGCAGAGGTGTACAAAGCAGTGGTAGTATCAATATACTCAGTTTACCTACTCCGTAAACACTTGGCTTTCTGTTTGAGGATCTCACCAACCCACTGCAGGGGTGGTCCAACAGCAAAGAAGGTGAGGTTGAAGAGGGAGACTCGAGTCTTAAGGAGAAACAGGAGTAGTGTAATTTGAGTTGTAGTGGCAGTGGGAGGAAGATGAGGACAAGCTGTGTTTCAGTTCTGGAGTAGAAGTAGAACAACAAAAGAAGAGTCAAACATCAGAGCTGAAGAAGAGCTAAACATCAGAGCTGAAGAAGCGCTAAACATCAGAGCTGAAGAAGACCCAAACATCAGAGCGTACAGACCTCAATTTCTTCATCTGAGCGAGAGCTATAGAAACAGGTAGGTCAATTATAATGTCCTACTAAGGTCATTTATATCTGAAGCAGCACTTATAAAATCAGTTTTCATTCTTAATGTAGTTATTTTTACACCTTTAACCCCCCCCCCCCGAAATTCAGCTTAGTTGGAGAAAACTTATACTTAGGATAATTAGTTTTTGTTTATATATTTAAAACAAACTTAAATACTTCATATAAGTAGAGTTTGTGCATTAATTGTTTTACCTTTTTCTGCCATTTAGCCTTAATTGTAGTCAATGTTTCTTTTTTTAAAGACTTGTATTAGTGTACAGTATAAATCAGGTAGAGATAGCAAAAGGCAGCAACAATTACTTTTTTATGATATTCTGGAGCTAGATATTTTAAATCAATCAACATTTTCACACTTGTTTTCCATCTCTTTCTTACAGGAAACTCGGATTTCTGGCAAAATAATCCAGATGGTATAATTGTCTTGTCATATTGGTATTAAACATTATTATTAATGTAACATTAAACAAATTATGTAGAGGAAGGATCTGACCATTCAAATTGACATTCACTTTAGTACATACAGAAAAAAGCACTGAAAGTCTGACAAGGTTCTCCATTGAAACAAAATAGAAAAATCTGTCTAAACCCAAAAAGAGGGACTCGGTTCTCTCAGTCCAGCGCTGGTTGGTGATTATTCTCCATGTCAGAGTTGGATTTTCCTCTTGCTTCTCCCTTTCCCCATCCCCAGTGTGATTACGGAGAATGGAGTGCCACTCGAGTACTGATTCCAGTTATTTACCTCCTAGCCTTCATTGTTGGTACATTTGGGAATGCCTTTGTGCTCTGCGCATACCTGAACTGCTGTGGAAGTCGGCTATGGACGATTAGGAGCCACAACAAATCTGAACCTCCCTGTAGACCCTCCTGTTCACCTTCCGTAACAGAGTCTCTGATGGTCAGTTTGGCCCTGGCTGACCTTGCTTTTGTCACTACTCTCCCTTTGTGGGCAGTCTACACAGCCCTGGACTATCACTGGCCATTTGGCAGCTTCCTTTGCCGAGTGAGCAGCTACCTGGTGGCATTGAACATGTATGCCAGTGTGTTCTCTCTGGCTGGACTCAGTGTGGAGCGCTACTGTGTGATCAAACGGCATAATCCCAACAAGACCCAAGCGCCAGTTAGAGCCTGGTACATCATAGGGTGTGTGTGGACGGCAGCCAGTGTCCTTGCACTTCCTGCTCTACTTCTACGAACTGTCCGAGAGGTGGACGGACATCCTGATTGGCTGGATGATGATGATCATAACTATAATAGTGGTCCGCAGTGCTTGTGTGACATGGACTATTCTATTTTGGTCTCACTAGACCTTGATCCAGCATCACAAGAGCGAGCTGAGGTGATGTGGTCGGCACTGCTAGGTTTGAAGTCTACTGTCTTGGGTTTCCTCCTTCCTCTCATTGTGCTGCTGCTTTGCTACTGCTCCCTAGCACATTTCCTGTCTCGCCATTTTCGCCTTGGACCTCATCCTGATCGACAGCGCCAACACAAGCTCCTGCGTATTGTTATTGCCCTCGTGCTAGCCTTCTTCCTCTGTTGGCTGCCCTTCCACGCCAATAAAACACTGTCCGATTTGGTTGAACTTGATATTTTGCCCTACTCCTGCAGCTTTGACCGCTGGCTGGTTGCTGTCCACCCTTATGCAATCTGCCTAGCATACATGAACAGTTGCCTCAACCCACTGCTCTATGCCTGCTGTGACCCAGCCTTCCGTCAGCGATGCCAACGTGTGGTCAAACTTGTTTGGAAGAGACACAAGGGAGAAAGGGATGATGCAGAAGACAGAGACACAGGAACAAGGGATGAGCTGGAAGAGGATAAAATAGTAGGAGACACAGGACACAGATCCAAAACAGGAAATAATACTTTAACTGCAACATATAGCAGTTAATATGATTTTGAATATGAAATATTTTTTATATGAATTACTGTATCATGAGATGTAGATTGTCTAAGTGTGTTTACTGGTACTGAAAGTGCACTTTGAGAACTGGAAAACTGAAATTAGCACATTACATTTTTCTCCATGAGTGGGTGCTAAGAATTCCTCTATAATGTCTCAAACATGGACTGAACTGTAGGAAAGAAACACTGACCCTGGTGGCTTTGGGAAAGACTGGTACATACATTTCTGGACTGTTATTAACTGAGAAAATTCATAACAAACAAAAAGTATGTGAAAAATTATTTAAAAAAAAAAAAAAAGACACCCTTCTGACACTGTAATCTAGTCTCGTACATGTGAATATTAAATGTGTATTAAACAGGAAGAGGTAATTGATGCAACGTGTAAGTATTCAGACCCCTTCATGTTCTGATTTTATCAGCTTAAAATTAATTATTCTTACCCACAATCAATCTTCAAATAAATAGACCTCAAGGCCAGCTGTGTCTACAGGGATGCCTCTGCTGCCAACAAGCTTAGTCCTTCTTGTAACTAATTTGTATGCCTGAAATTCCCTTAAAATATCCGTTTGATAGACAGACTGTTGGCAAAAAGTATAGACAGCCAGAATCAAACATGTAACATCTTTGTATGACAAACAGGAAGGAAAACTATTTCAGTTTAACATTTGGCCTTGAATCTGTTTCGATTAATAATCTAATCCGTTAATTTTCTGGTTACAAGGATAATTCTCTATAAATCCTACAAACATTCAACCACTTGTTCTTGAGATAATCATGCTCAAGTTCTTGAGAATCGCTGACAGATGCAAGGACGGATGCATGGACAACCCGAAAACTCACCTAGTGGCAGAGGGATAAAAATACACCATGATGAAAAAAAATTCATAAAAAAATAAACAAAAATATATTAACATATTAAAGTCTATGCTCTGGCTGGACCTCTCAAATCTTTAGTGCTGATCACTCTTGAACAAGTTTAACCTTGATTTCATCACACCATAGAATCTCATCTTTTTTGACCTTAAAATCTTTCACTGAGAGGAATCCACTGCCATCTTCAGGACCTTCAATGCAGTTATGTTTTTATTATGCTTTCCCAAATACAGGCCTTAATACAGGCCTGTCTTGGAGGTTTAGTGACAATACCTTAGATCCCATGCATGAATGCCTCTGAACTATGTATTATAACTGTTTATGCTTCCTCATCATAGTCGTGCTTACAAATTGATAAAGAAAATAATTACATTAATGTAACGCTGAAACATACCAAAATAGGTATGTTCACACTGTATAATATGCTCAAAAGGTTAGAATACCAGATGTACACAAGATAATCATAAAACACATTAATGAAAAAAAAGTTTATTAGTTTTTTTAAATGGATATTGACAAATAGAACAGTAGACTGGAAAATGCTCCATACAGGGCTTGTAATAGTCAGATGAGTTCAAGAGCAACTGAGCTGATCGGTTTTCATTTCACATTGCTTAATCCATGCTTTATCTTGAAACTCAACTGCCTCAGACACTCACACACTAGTTCACACATGCTTTCACACACGAGTCAGTTCCCAGGCCTAAGCATAGTACTGCAGGTTGGCCTTTTTCTTGGCTTGCACCTCCAGAATACCCTCCATGTAATCTTCATGGTTCAGCTCAGTGGCCCCACGGCGCAGAGCAATCATGCCCTAAAAACACAGCACACACATTAAAAAGTCTTAATATAAAATATTAACAGATACAAAATGTAACAGACAATATGTCATTGCCCTACACAGACATAAGGCCAATATCAGGGATTCAAACACAAAACGTGTTTGAATTTACCAACATTTGTTACAACATAATCTCGCTGAAATACATTCACGGAGTTGGGAGTGACTATAGAGAAATCTTATGCAGGATTTAATACATGTTACGTGTTACACAAAATACAGCTGCATCATATGGACGGAAAAAAAAGAAAAAGAAAAAAAAAAAAAAAAGAGGCCTGCAATAAAGATATTGGATTTTGTGATGAGGAGCAATACATTTAGACGAATCAATAGAGAAATATTTATTCTAGTATGAACATTTTTTGCCTTGCTAACAAACAGGCCAAATCCCAAAAAACCTGCTATTGGCTACTTATGTGCTCTACCTATAAGCTATCACAGAATTGCTAAGTAGTGCACTGTGTTACTGTATAAATAAGTATGCCAGATCAAACACTCAAAATGACCACTATGACAGTTGGCAATTTATAAACTTAAGTGTTAAGAAATAAAATCCCTCCCTTTCAAGAGAATTCAAGAAAATATTTCTATTCTAAGGTCCTGAAGAAATTCATTTGGTGGGCCAGATTAGAAAATTTATCAGGCCATTTCCAGCCTGTGAGTGAGTCACAATGATGCCAGTATTACCACCTTACACAATAATGGTCAACATGTGACTAAGACGAGGCCTTAACTGGAAACTGGAAAAGTACTCACCGCCTCCACACAGACAGCTTTACACTGAGCACCATTAAAGTCATCAGTGCAGCGAGCCAACTCCTCATAGTTCACATCAGGACTGAACAGAGAGAGAGAGAGAGAGAGAGTGAGAAAAGACAGAAAGTGAAAAAAGGGAGATCTCTGTGGAGAATGCTGCTCATGTTAATCATGCATGCTGTCAAGATACAGCAACTCACTGTGAGAGAAAGAACCATTTAAAAGATGATTGAGAAATGGCCCAAGAAGATGGGGAAAAAAAAGGTTCTTTATATTGCGCGAGGCGTGACCAATTAAAAAATGTTGCATTATAATTATAATTTACAGAAAACATCTGCATCCCATATAGTGCACAACAAAAGTTTTAGGTACCGTATTTTTTTTTTAAACAAACTTTGTTATAGATTTTTATTTGATGACTTCTACATTATTGAGTCAGTACAAAAAACATTTTAGATTCCCAAACATTAGTTTTCTAGCACAAAATTAAATGTTACAAAAAAATGTTTGTATGTCAGTAAATAAAGCAGCGTATTATGTAAGACACTTTCCAGACAAAAAAACACAATCAAGGCTGCTGCATTTTGCTGCAAAAATAAGAAGCAAGTGTGAAAGTCAAATTCTCCAGAAGAACCGTGTCTGTTTGTGCAAGATGCTCAATAACACTTACAGCTCATTTCTTTATAAAACTGCACACATCGTACCGGAGACTACCATTTTGTCACACCAAATATTGACTTTGTTTAATTTACTAATGTTTACTGCTCTTTATGGTTTTTATTTATTTATTTATTTTTATGTACAAACATTTCATTACATTATTTTGAAGGCATCTTCGCTCTACAGCATTTCTTTGCATGTGCCTAAACTTTTTGCACAATACTATACATTAAGAGCTTACTGTATGACAATATAAAACATTCCACAATTTGTTAACTGACAAAAACACAACAACAACAAAAAAAAACTACCCAAACTTATAACACAGTCATTCTTCCGTGTAAAATATCACTGTCCAACTGTTGGTACTGCAATAGTCCATAATAAAATTTGGATTCATATGTACCAAGTTAGTTTGCACATAAATCATCATCTAGGATTTTTTTTAAGGCTGAAAGAAACTATCTAAACTCTTATTATCAGGATATAAACATGGTCCCAGGGCATTACTCAGAGTGAATAAGCCACAGAGTAAATAGGTACCTGACGTTCATCTTGCGCGAGTGGATCTGCATTATACGAGCACGAGCCTCTTCATTAGGCATGGGAAACTCAATCTTACGGTCCAGTCGGCCTGAGCGCAGCAGCGCAGGGTCCAGAATGTCCACTCTGTTAGTAGCAGCAATCACCTGCAACAAAGGATGCATCACAATTCAAATTTTCACAGAAAATATTGTATGATGTAAATTGTTTATTTGCATCTAATGGAGCCTAGATGGAAATATAAGTAATGTTTAAATAAAATGAGATTTTAAAAAATTAAATAACATCCTTAAAGTGTCATTTTAGGATCCATATAAAGTTTACATTCGGCGCTGTATTGGTACATGCATGGATGAATCTAATGTTACTATGTCACTGATGCCTTAACTGTAACAGCATAACATTAGCAACCAGTCAAGTATTAGAGAAAATAGACTAACACATTTCCTTTAAAATTGATCAGAGTTGATTATGATTTGTTGATGGATCAAGGTAGCTACAGTTTAACATGATAGCATGCACTTTTCTCTTTTCTGTCTCTTGGTGATAAACAGCAAAGATGTATTACAAGAACGGCATGATAATGATGGTCTTTGTGAAATACCCCAGCATGTTAGGAAGTTGGGGTCAGAGCGCAGGGTCAGCCATGATACAGCGCCCCTGGAACAGAGAGGGTTAAGGGCCTTTCTCAAGGGCCAGACAGTGGCAGCTTGGCAGTGCTGGAGCTTGAACCCCCGACCTTCCGATCAATAACCCAGAGCCTTAACCGCCAAGCCACCACTGGCCCATGAGGGCACGTCCTTTAGAACAAACACGTTCATCTATAGTTTTTAAGGAGCTCGGTTTGTACCTTGACTTGCATGTTAGGCTGAAATCCATCAAGTTGGTTTAGCAGCTCCAACATGGTCCTCTGCACCTCCCTGTCTCCAGCCTTCTCACTGTCAAAGCGCTTGGTTCCGATGGCATCCAGCTCATCGATGAAGATGATTGAAGGGGCTTTTTCTTTAGCCAGAGCAAATGCATCACGTACCAGCTTCGCCCCATCTCCTATAAACATCTGCACCAACTGAGGGCCTGCTAGCTTTAGGAATGTCGCCTGACAGATACAGCAAACACGGAAGAGAAAAGTAAAGAAGGCACAATGAGATGAATTTTTAATGTTTGTCAACTGAGCTGGCTTTTCATTCCTTATAAAACTGTAATAAAGGTCAAATGTTAATCCAGGCTATGCATGTGCTTAATACTCTATAACTATAGACAATTAGGGCTGGGTAAAAAACAAAAAAAAAAAGATTCTCAGATTTTAATCGATCTTCCATTTAACAAAACACCCCAGAACGATTCTTAATGTGTGAGCGCTTTACTTGAGAGGACGTGAATATTATCTGTACTTCGCCTCTCGTCCTGAAGATGTCACCATCTTTCGAGTTGCTCTACTTTACAATAAATAAATACATACATACATACATAAATAAATAAATAAATAAATAAATAAATCACCCAAATAGACAGAGGATCATGGCAGAAGGTCACGGTAGCCAACTGAAGCCAGCGCCGGCTAAATTAAAGTCTGATGTGTGGAAGTATTTCATGTTCAAAGGCAGTGACGGTAAAGATGAGGTACAGTTTGTGCTTACGTTGTGTACACTGTATAAATATATTTTATTTATAAATTATATAAATCAGAATCGAATCACCAAACTGGTCACAATACCCAGCCCTATACATAATATACTGTATGTTTTTGTAGCTGTTGATCAGTACACATCACTAACTGAAGATCTATGGACCAAAGAGCTTAATTTCTGACCTTTTGCAGATATGAATAAAAGAATTGAAATTTCACTGTGTGAAATGTAGTTTTAGTCAAAAAATAAACTTAGGCTGTCACCAACAAATAATCAGAGTCACTAGTTTTTCTTTCATTTTAGATTAGTTACTTTGGTTTGCGCAGCACAAGCTCTGGCCAGAAGGGTTTTGCCAGTTCCTGGAGGTCCATACATCAGAACACCTTTTGGTGGCTGGATACCCAAATTCTCAAACTTTTCCTTATGGTTCATGGGTAAGACGATCGCTTCCACCAACTGAATAGGAATAGGAACACACACAGAACATTATAAAGATTAGATCTCGGTGACAAAAACAGGACTGGACTGAAATCAATATACGCAATATTTCGTGACAGACAGTGATTAACGCATGAACTCCGGTACCTCTTGGATCTGCTTGTCGAGGCCTCCAATGTCACTGTACTGCTCAGTGGGCCTCTCATCCACCTCCATGGCCTTCACTCTGGAGTCATACTCAGTGGGCAGAGTCTCCAGAATCAGATATGAGTCCTTATTAACACCCTGAACACACATAGACAGACAAACGGGTGTGTTCATAGGGAAAGCAAAATCTCCATCTTTCTTTAACAGCAAGAAAATGAATCATGAAATTAAGTAATAAAAATGCTTACATACCACAAGATCCCCAGGTTTCAGTTTCTCAGCATCAACCAAGCCAATTACAGGCAGGAAATATGTCTGCAGACATGACAAAAAACATTACAACACATCCAAACAGTAAAAAAAATCCAACAACAACAAAAA